>NW_003804848.1:2117-3369 GCF_000255335.2 Galendromus occidentalis | reverse complement strand
CCCGCACAACGTTCTCTGACCGGCTTCAATCACTTCATGTGCCTGACAGACGACTTCAGTCGTTTTAGAAGAGTGTACTTCCTGAAGATGAAGGACCAAGCAGCAGAAGCTATCTGACGATACACTCGATGGTTCCGAAACAAGTTCCAACGTGACATCGACCGGCTACACACGGACAACGGAAGTGAGTTCTTCAATGCTACTGTCACCAAGATTCTCACTGATATCGGAGCTGATCAGACCGCTTCTAACCCAAGAACTCCGGCTCAGAATGGTATGGCAGAACGAAGTGATCGAACACGAGTGGAACTAGCAAGAACCATCCTCATAGATTCCAAACTGCCGAAATTCCTGTGGCCAGAAGCAATTAGCTATAGTGCAAATGTCTTGAATGCCGTGACAATCTACCCAGTCACAAATCAATCAGCTTACGAAACTTTCTATGGTAAAAAGCCTTACTTCGAACGATTCAGACCGTGGAACTCCATGCACGTACGTTAACTTGGAACCCTCAAGAAATAAACTTGATCCCCGAAGAATCCCTGGATTTCTTGTGGGACTAGGCACAGGAGTAGCAGGTTACAGAGTCTGGTCACCTGGCAGAAAAGTAGTAGTAACGACGAAGGATGTCGTATTCCCGAAGAAAAGTCCACTGAACAGTGGCAGTGCGCGTAATCGTGTCGTCTGCTAGGCGACACGAGTGGAGCGCGCTGCCGAGTTCCGCGAAAAAAGAGTGAAAAAAACGAAAAGCACAGTCGAGTTCGAGAAAACAGTGTGGTTCGAGACCTGCGACATCTAGTGCATTCCCTACTCCCGCCCAAACGGATCGACACAACGAATTACCACGGTAAAACGAAGTGCTTAGTGAAAGTTCGGGCTCGGCGATCCAACAGGTGATCCCGAAACAGGAATAATCGGATCAAACGGAATAATTCCCCAACTCGGAGAATACATCCAGAATCGGCCATATAATATTAATCTTGAGCAAAGCTAATCCCAAAAACCGAACCCCGGACAATACTAGAATCAGTGATTTTCAATCCTCAACTTGAGGTGAAAACTCCGATTCAGACAAATAGTACTAACCGACGGAACGGTAGGGTAGCACAGTGAGACAGCTCTGACAGCCAGACAGTCTTCTCTCAGGATGGCCGGTTTCGATCCAAATAAACTCAAGACGGCCCTGAACTCGACATCTGTGACAAATGCAGGGAACGTTGGAAGGCTCAGAAATGACCCCAATGATTCAATT
>NW_003804848.1:0-1181 GCF_000255335.2 Galendromus occidentalis | reverse complement strand
CGAAACATCGATGGACTCCGGGAAAGACGAGAAGAAGAAGCAACGACCATTTGGTCAGAGCCGACACGACAACCGGAGCCAGAGCGATCGTCCAGGCACATCCGGCACGAGGAGGGAGGCTGGGCCTCAACACCTCACATCCACACCGCGCCCGGATAAGACGACAAGGGAAACCGAAATACTGGCATCCCTTGAAAGCGCTCTAAAGAAGAAGGAATGACAGCGAGACTCCCCCTCGAAGACACCAAGCCAGGTCAATAAACAACTGTCGATTTTCTTCAAACTTGGTGTTTTCAATATGCAAGGGGGAAAGAATGCTGTCAAATGGGGAAGCCTCAGGTAGGATTTACTGGATAAACAGAGAGGGGGCGAATCGAGCAACTACGATATCCTACTTTTATCTGGAACGAATCTCATGAATCTGGAAGAACCACCACCAATGGAGGGGTTAACATTCCTCGGAAGCAATCGAAACGGCCCGTCTGGTAGTAAGTCAACGCCGCTCGCGCGGGAGGCGGCGTGGGTTCGATCCCTGCTGCCGGAAAAATATGCAGGTACTCGGCCTTGATCCTCCTGGGTACATTTGCTCTATGGATCCGTCCTCGGAAGCAATGTGAATAACAGTACCCGGGACGTTAAACCTTGGCTGTGTGGATCAGCCCGAAAAAGTTTTGGTAGTAAGTCATCTGGTGGAACCGGGATACTCATCCGGTCCAACATGGGCGAAATTCACTGGACACACAAAGGGAACGACTTCATTGCCATAGGGATTGATATAGAAGGTCAATATTGGATCATCATATCAGTATACGCAGCAATTACTACTAACTAGGCGAATAGAGACCAATTCAATGAGATTGGAGAAACTATTCGAACTCACAAAAAAAAGGGTAGTAGAATCGTGGTGGCAGGCGACATAAACGCCCACCTCCCACAATTCGACAGGAGACTCGACGGTCGCGGCAAACTCCTCCTGGATCTAGCCGACAAGAACGACCTCACGATTCTAAACCTGACAGAGAAGTGTAGCGGAAAAACCACAAGACTACAAGGCGGAATTTCCTCTACACTGGACTACGTGCTATGCAACTCCCTCGCATACAGAGACGTTAGAGACATGCACATAGACGAAAAGAAAGAAATCCTACACTGGAGCGACCATCATTTGATTACCATACATA
>NW_003804847.1:0-2757 GCF_000255335.2 Galendromus occidentalis | reverse complement strand
GCTGGGGTGAGGGTACAAAAATCGGCTTTGTACCAGAACGTGGAGGATGTTCGTCGTCTCTTCCATTGTTGTTGGAATTGTCAGGTGGATACCCGGAGCCCGGGAATGGATTCCTATATCCCATGTTGGGATAATCAATGTCCCGAGCAAGGATGACACAGACCATTACACCTTTAATAAGAACAAGACAACAATGATGAATATATCCAACAGTGGCAGAAAATGGATAAGACCATGAGAAAATTATTCTGATTGGTAATAATAAACTTACCGCCCACGACCAGAGAGACGAACAAAATGATCAGCCAGGTCCGGAAAGTGAAATTTGGGTTCACTCGATTGATGAATCTCGGAACCAGCCAGGCTGGGGAGCAGCATCTTCCCGCATGGCCTCCTCCACTTGCATTCGGAAACGAGTTCGGCGAAACGGTTGGGTTGGATAGATGGATTAGAGACACTTGGCGCAGAAATAGTTGCCATCTCATTCTCGAGCTTGTGAACCCTGTTCACGACATCGCATTGGCTGGAAACTGCAGTCCCCAGTCTCCCACTGATGTCAGCAAGCCTGGACTCAATGCCTAACATGCGAATCTCGCTGCGATCAGAAAAGTCCTTTGCTTCCATGATTGTTTCATTTAGGGAAATCTCCACCCCACGGAATAGCTCAGCATCATTCTTCGCCTTCTTCTTAGCTTGATCTTCAAGTCGGCGGACGAGCCCGTCCACCTTGTAGAAGAGCTCCTTCAGATTGGACACATCTTCCAAGATTTGATCCACTCGAGGCGAATTCTCGCTTCCCACGACTGTGGGGGTGACGCTGATTGATGTGACATTGTTACGAACACTATTCATCTCCTCTCGGAGAGTGGCAATCATGGTGTGGAGATGATTCACCTGGTCAGTGGTAGCAGCATTGGACACGATCGCATCCTGGCGTTTCACCATGCCCTGATGAGCGGCACGAGCGACTCTCAATTGACCTTGTTGTTGAGTCACATTGTTTCTAAGGTCGGCCAGAGAGTCGAGGACTTCTTGAGTCTGAGCTGTTGACGTGACGGTCTTCGAGAACCGTTCCAACTCTCCAATGAGAGTTTTGAAGTTGGTCCAATGTTGAGACATCTCAACTCCCAACTGCCGAACCGTTTCACGAAGGTTTAATATCATCTGAGTGTTGTCGGAACGAGACAATATATCGTTTCGATACATTTCGAGTCGATTCTCCAGACGAACAAACTTGTCAGTCATCATCCTTGAGTGCGACTCAATAAGGGCAACTTCACCTCGACTGACGGAATAAGCCCATTGCCGCCATCCTGACTGGATTGAGAGTCATGCTCCAAAACCACTTGTTGGTCACGGACCACCACCATTTCGGCAGGTCCAGTGGTTGTCAGGGCGAAAGCTTCGTTCGGAGACGCGTTCATGACTTCAAATAGTCAGAGAACCACAAGTTCAAGATACTCGAGAAAGGCACTCAGACACAGAGTGAAATTGTCCTCAGAATAAAGAGGTTTTATTTGAGGGAGGATCTCTCTCAAAATTGAAAGGGATTATGATGGTTCATTGACATGATTAGTAATCCTCAAAACATGGACTAGATAACTATCCCGATGAGGACACTAAACGTGCATCTGATGCATAGCCTTGATGAACGTTGGTTATTTTCTTAGTGCTGAAACAATAGAATAGAGCTAACTGGAGGCCTAGAATCCACGAGTTATCGCCTCGTTTATGTTTATGTTTGATGAACAAGAGTCATGGCTGTCATAGTTTCCTCATTAAAGGTGACATCAAAGTTAGAACTGTCAGGGTCCGTTGCAATGCTGGTCATGGCGGTGACGGCAGTAAGGCTGGATAACTGGGCTACGGTGTATGAAAAGGAGACAATGTATTGGACTGGAAACCCAATCATTGAAACACTAACAACAGATTATTGCACAGGACACTGCCTTCCATTGAATTCAAGCCAATCCTTGATAATTCAAAAGGATTTCCCAGACGCACGGAGGTGGTCATGCAATAGTCTACTTTGTCCAACTATAAGAGGCGGCTGCACGACTTGCTCCATTTCAGTTCACTTCCCAAAAAGCTCAAACTACATGAAAGTGTCAAAATTGACAAAAAGGTCTTTTGTGACCAGATTATCAATCCAAAGGTCCGGAGAGAGGGCAATTGGTGTCCAGTTGGGACCGAACCAAATCTACCACGGAGCAGGGTTCAGCATCAAGGCTGATGCTCTGAATGACATTTCTTCCAAAATTCTGTACATGGTAGAATTGCTATCTACTGATGGAAACACGACATCTGCGTTCATCCATGATCATATACAGTGGTGGTCAAAATCTTAAGAACGGCAGGTTCCGTAAGCGGAAGCGTCGCCATACTTTGGGTCAGGCGAGCCGCAGAGAATCGCTAATCACTTGATTCGAAACCCTGAGACTCAAATTATTCATCAAGTATATCAATTCGAACCACAGAAGCTCTCATTGACTCTCTCGGAGTGAAATCTGACATGAGAAAAAAAGTTTTTTTCCTGCTCATAGGAACGCCATGTTCAACTGCCATAGGCAATGGGGGCCTTGGGACTTGGGATGCGGTTTCCACGGTCTGAACGCCGAAATGCCGAGCTCTGATGATCAAGCAGGGACCAGAATACAGACCGACATTAAGGCAAGTTTCCCTGCTGGAAGTTCCCACTTGCCACATAATGTGCAATGCACCTCGTGCAGACTACAGCAACGACCGCGGCTGAAGTTG
>NW_003804846.1:0-2582 GCF_000255335.2 Galendromus occidentalis | reverse complement strand
GGATGCTCCGGCATCTTCAGGCTTCGCTCTGTTGCTAGCTCTTGGCATTTTCCCGCGGGAGCAAGATTCACACTGCACGAAATCCTCCAGAATTTCGTGACCTTCGCGCTGCAGCATTTTCTTTACCAAATCAACGTTAACGTGAGCGAAGGCTTTGTGAGCTTCCAATAGGCTCACTTTCTTCTTGGTTCCGGCCAGATTTGCTTCCAGTGGTTCCGTGGCGTAGAAGACGTACAAACCATTTTGTCGAACAGCGAAAATTTCTGTTTCGCCTTTGATGAGCTTGATGTCGTCTTTGGTGGCTCTGATCTCGAAACCATCATCTGTGATCTTTGACACGGAGATGAGATTACGCCGGAGATTCGGCACGAACAGAACATCGTTGAGTTGGATGATGTCTGTGCGACCATTGGTTGAAACAGTAATCCGAGCCTTGTGCACTAAGAACTCGAGAGCCTCCGAGCTTGACTTGAGTTGGAGTTTGGAACGGTTGATAGTCCACGAGCCATCGTCGGCTGTAGGTCATGTGGTGGGTAGTTCCGGAGTCTACGACAAAATCCTCACCTGTAGAATCGTCGACGGAAGGTAGAAGTTCGACGTTCAAGGCTTCCACGATGTTCGCTTGAGGCGGGAATCGTCGTTGATGGTTCGGGCGGCCACGACGGTTGTTGGAATGGTTGTTGTCTGCCTGCTTGTTTTGTTTCAGCCTGCTTGTTTTGTTCAGCCTGCTTGTTTTGTTTCAGCCTGCTTGTTTTGTTTCAGCCTGCTTGTTTTGTTTTGGCGGTATGCACACACTCTGATTGTGCTCCATCGGTTTTCACTTCCTGCTAGAATCAAAGTACAGCTACACAATCAAATCGAAGTGAATCTTTATCCTCACTCGTGGGTGAACCCCGAGGCAACAAGGTGCAGCTCTCGAAGGGCGTATCTCAGGAGTCCTCGCCCTCGTGCATCAACAGCTGATCAGTGACTCAACGGTTTTCACTTATTACAAGAATCAAAGTTCAGCGACACAATCAAATCGAAGTGAATCGTTTTCGTCACTCGTGGGCGAACCCCGAAGCAACAAGGTGCAGCTCTTGAAGGGCGCATCTCAGGAGTCCTCGCCCTCGCGCATCAACAGCTGATCAGTCACTCAACGGTTTTCACTTATTACTAGAATCAAAGCTCGGCGACAAAATCAAATCGAAGTGAGTTGTTATCCTCACTCGTGGGTGAACCCCGAAGCAACAAGGTGCAGCTCTCGAAGGGCGTATCTCAAGAGTCCTCGCCCTCGTGCATCAACAGCTGATCAGTCACTCGACGGTTTTCACTTATTACTAGAATCAAAGCTCAGCGACAAAATCAAATCGAAGTGAGTTGTTATCCTCACTCGTGGGTGAACCCCGAAGCAACAAGGTGCAGCTCTCGAAGGGCGTATCTCAGGAGTCCTCGCCCTCGTGCATCAACAGCTGATCAGTGACTCAACGGTCGTCAACCGCTCATTACTACAGTACGACGCGACGAGTTTCCACCAGTTCATCACCGGAAATCAGGTCAACCCAACCATGGCGAGCAAGGATCCAATGCAGAAAATTCTTGAAGAAATCAAATTATCACGCATTGAAACGATGACACAGATTCGCTCCGAAATGTCAGAGTTCAAGACCGAAATTATGGGCGAGTTTCAGGTGCTCAAACAGCTCGCAACGCAAGTTCCCGCTCTCCAGGAAGAGGTCACTGCTCTCAAAGAGGATATCAAACGTCGTAACGAAGCGTTCGACCAAATGTCGCTCCAGTTAGTTCAATTGGAACAACAACAGAAAACCAAAAATCTCATTTTCTATGGAATTCCAGGGATCGCTGGAGAGACCCGCGACAAAACTGAACAGAGCATGAGCAAGATTTTGTCGAGAATAGGCGCCAGGAGAAGGATGCTACTCGCACATCGTCTCAGTCAGAGAGAAAACAGCCCCGTGGTATGTCAATTTGAGAGCAAACCTGACGCTATGGAGGTTTTCGCTCAGGCTCGAGCATCACAATGGCTCGCGACCGAAGCACTAGGACCCAACAGTTCCGGTAGAATCGAGGTGCGGCACCATCTTAGCGCCTTCCTGGGCGAACTCCTGAAGTCCGCAAATCTAGTCAGAAGAGACGCCGGCTGGGCGTTCTGCCGACCAATCACCAACAACCAAACTATTGAAATGGTGAAAACACGAGAGAAGGACTCACAAAGACTGGTCATTCACTCGATGCAAGACCTCGTCCGCGTAAGGGATACACTGCTATCTGAAGGATCAATACAGAGAGACAGTCCATCAGCGCAGATCACCCACGAACGGAAACAAACCACCAGGAGACGCAACCGGCCCGATAAGGATTATCAAGCTGTCCATCGTAGATAAATAATCGCCGATTGGGAAGCAATATCAATTACCTGATTAACTGTAGCTTTTTCTAGCTCAAATGTGATACCGAGTACCCAACCAATTTCGAAACGAGCTCTCATACTGTCGATGTCAAGGAGGTGTGGAGGGAAATTACGGTGTGTATGTTGAACATACGGAGCTTGAGGAAAAAATTTTAACGAATTCATTGCACAT
>NW_003804845.1:0-2792 GCF_000255335.2 Galendromus occidentalis | reverse complement strand
CTCGGGAATCCAACGCACTAAGTTCCGAGGTGATCCGAGCAATATTTCCGGAGCTAGACCGGTTCTCATGGGTTCCATAGAGAAAAATCCCCTCTTGTCACGCGTCGGCCGCAGAATGTTCGATTTTCAATTTTTAAATAATTTTTAGAAGTTGCTATGCAGCTATTAGGTGTGAAATTGTCTCAGGAATCCAACGCACTAAGTTCCGAAGCGATCCGAGCAATATTTCCGGAGCTAGACCCGCTCTCATGGGGTCCATAGAGAAAAATCCCCTCTTGTCACGCATCGGCCGGAGAATGTTCAATTTTTAATTTTTAAATAAAAAAGCCGTCTGCTACGGCGTTCGATTCGGACGCGTTTCAGCCGGTCACGGGAAATTTCGTGAATTCTCGTGTTTTTTCGTGTCCAAAGTACGTGTCAACTCCCAAGAAGAGGATAAAACAACGTCGGGCATCTTTCGTAAGTATCGATTGTGTCGATCGCCGCGCAAAAAACCTTGAGTCGCGAAATGAGTCTCAAGGCCTGCAGCAAGTGTACCACCGAGGCGGAAAGAATACTCGCCTCCACCACAAAATGCTGCGTTTTCGGTGAGTTGAAAGCTAGAGCGGAACAACTGCTCAAATCTAAACTCGTCGCCGACGAAAATGCGATGGGCCATTCGATGGAGGCAGAAAGGATGAGGTCAGAGCTCATCGCCGCAAAAACTCAAATAGAAGAGTTGAATACACAACTCGATGAGTTAAAAGAAAAAATAAAGAGATATCTCTTCAGCTGGAGGAAACAAACAAAATCCTCGAACAACAGAAGTTGGAGATCGGCGCCGTGGAAACCGCACAAGCCATACGAGGGATGAATATCGGTGCGGCTCACCTAGCAGACGCTACCCGGAATCCGTGTATAATACTTTACTCGGACAAGGGTTTGCGGAAGCTCCGTAGAGGAAAGCCCGATATCGACCTCTACACCAACTTCGCTGGTCAAGTGACTTTCGGGGAATCGGTCTGCCGAAAAGGGCTAACGGTTTCTGAGACAGTTACAGGTATCTGCAACTACCTCGACCAGCACCCAGAGATGAAGGCACACATCATTTGTCATCTGGGAAGAGCGGAGGTGGCCGCGGCCGTCCAGAGCGAAACGCCTCTGACGGTCGAGGACACCGCCAATCAGATCATCAAACCCTTAGCAGCCCTCAAAATGAAGCGCGGGGTTCTAACAGTCACGTGGTGCACGATGGTGGAACCAATACAAGTTCCGAACACCGCGGCTGTCAACAAAGCGATCATGGAGTCGCCGGAGGTCAGGGAAGCCCAAATCGGGGTCTTCGATCTACGAATCCTTTCGGGGGATGATCGGAACCTGACAAACACCGACCAAGACCTCGTTGAGGTACAATATGCGGAGCCAGTACAAAAAACACTGTACAAATGGTTCGAAAGCCATATTATCTCAATGCTGGAACTCACACCCGACGAGAGAGAAGAAATCTCCAAAAAAAAGGAGGAATTCATTGCAATCTTGGCGGAACGAGAAAGGAAGCGAAGAGAGGTCCAAGAACTTATCGACACGAAAAAAGAGGTCCTGAAAAATACAATGAAGGAACTCGACAAAACGAATGCAGGGCCCTGCCCTAAATGCCAATGCCCGAAAGCTGCAAACGACCCGGAACAACCTGGGACAAGCAGAACAGAGCGCAACGATCGGAAACGGCCAGAGCCAAGTCCGAAAGATCCCCATAACCCAAAACGGGGGAGACAATTCTCGCGCTCACGCGAAACAAACCGCGCTAGAGCCGATGGCCAATCCCAAGGGAAACCCCGAGGGAGACGCCCGGAAGAGAACCGCGACGGAAGCCGGCCCAGAGGGCATAGCCGGGGCCGGGAACCGAGACACGATCGACGGGACCAACCGTCTACGAGCGGCGTCAGATTCGAGAAACACACTTCGAAATGACGGATCGCGGGACGTCCGATAAGGTGGAGACGAGGAGGCCAGAAAAGCAAAACCGCAAAGAGAGCCTATAATAAATTTCATTTTGGTATACTCAATATGAATGGTACTAAAATCTTAACGCCTATAAATGGGCCACCTTAGAACGAGACGTCCTGATAAATTTGGATGTGAGCGTAATGCTCCTGTCAGAAACCAGACTGATGAATGATGAACGTTGTCCCCCAATACAGGGGTACACATTCCACTGCAGCAACCGGAAAGGTAGCAGCAACAAGAGATCGAACGGGGGTGTGGGAATCCTAACCAGATCAGAACTCGAAATTATTTGGACTGAGAAGGGAAGGGATTGGCTAGCCCAAGCCATGTTGATCGGGAACCAAAAATGGGTGATCGTTTCAATATACATGGCACATGGACTCATAGAGCAAGACAAAAAGTTTCTGGAGTCCCTTAGACGATTTATTGAACACAGATGTGACACGGACAGTCACATCTTGATCGGAGGTGATACCAACGCCCATCTCACTCAACTCGACGGCAAATCTAACCCGAGAGGAAAACTACTCGAATCTTTTGCCATCGACCGCGGTCTATCGATAGTGAACCTGACGGCAAAATGCTCCGGACGATTCACCAGGGGAGACTCTGCAATAGACCTAGTATTAGTGAACGCCAAAGCCCTCTTGGCAGTGGAGGCCATGTCCATCGACGAAAATAGAGAGCTCACGGACATGAGTGACCATAACCTACTCACTGTTGAATGCAACACATCATTCTACAAGCAGGTGGCCAAAATTCGAAGCGAACGCTGGACGCAAATGGGTGGTCGAGGTCTCCGAAAG
>NW_003804844.1:0-1726 GCF_000255335.2 Galendromus occidentalis | reverse complement strand
CTTGCATCGATACGGCTTGCCAGAGANGGTTTTTGACCGAGACCGTGACCGCGCCAGCTGAGGTGAGAACTTGCCCGTGGCAGCGGCACATCATCTCTCCAGAGAGCCTTGGATGCTCTTACGGCGCATGCGCCGACTCTGTCATCCGGCTGTCGCTTTCCTTGCGAGTGCCCACTCTCGGATTAATTTCATTAGAAGAAAAGGATATTCATGGACAACGATACATTTACACGTGGATCCTGGCAGCGATGTGGTCGCGCCCGAGGCGGAGGTTTCCGAGTATGGGGAACCCGATTGACTATGTCAGATTAGCATAACCATCCGACGGCCGTGAATGTCTTTGTATGTTTGTATGTACTGCGCAACTGGTCCCCGAGGGACTGTTCGTCACACTCCCCCCTGGAATTTCGGACAACTCCGGAATTCTTGATTTTTGTCACCGTTCACACGTGAAATCATTCGGCGCCATGCCATTTGAAATTCACTCTCTTTCCACCATCGGGTTCCGAGAGCGCTGCTGGTGGAGCGCGCGACCAAATTCACTTGCTGTTCCGCGAGTATTGGTCGCCAACGTTTTTCCAACGACATGTCTTCGCGCTCGTGGGAGACTTCGCCCACAGGGCTGTATATGGAGGCTTTACGTGTGAGTGAGCCCGAGCTGTATTGTTATCTAGTTGCCGATGCCGTTCGTCTATCCACTCTGCTTTGGAGCGGCCTCTTGGAGACCGAACGCGCGCCCTTCCGCCGTGCCTCGCGGATCCTACGTGGGAGGGTACCCGGTACCCCCAGGTATCCGTTGAATCTTCCTCCCGCCCAGCGAGTGCCTCGGTCAGTGTATTACTGCGGGCTGCATGTACATGATGAAACGTTGACCACCGACCGAGTCTTATTGGGTTATCTTGAATCTTTTTTAGTTTTCCGGTGCCTTCTGCCTGGCACGCGGGTGAATATATCGACGCTCTCCAACGGGCCTCTGCCGGTGATCCTCGCCTCATGACGGTCGAAGCTGGAACTCCGCGGACGCCGCTGCAGCTAACCGATCCGTCTCCTCGCATTGAGGGTTGCCTCGAAGCTCTTGTTGACCGGAGCCTTGAGCTCTACGCGGAAGCCCATCGTGGGAATTTTTCTGCGGCCCGGCCGAGTCGGCGGGAGCTCCAGGAGCGACTCTACGGGGAGTGTTCCCTCCCACTCCCCCCCCGCTGAGCCGGACGCGTGAACAATACTTCCCCTGTGAAGGGGTTCGATAAACTGCCGCCATACATGTTTGCTGACATTTTCGTGCGTTTTTTTTTTTCTTTTTTGCTTAATCCCGTACTTGGGGTACGATTGGGTATAATTTTCTGATAGGTCTTACGAAGGTTTGACCGCGAGCTGTCTTGATGGTGCAGGAACGTGCACTCTCCGGTCTTGTGTTTTCAGGGAAGGCGATGACCCGGCAAAGCGGCCACACCGCTCTGTTGTTGATCGTGTCCTCCAGGAGGCAGATATCTCCAATTTTCAGAGGTCGCGATTCGATTGGGAGGCGGTTATGAGCCGTTCGTAGGTATAGCAGGTATTCGAGTTGAAATCTTTTCCAATAGGAATTCAAAATCCTCTGTTGGTAGGTCCAGCGTCTGGAGAAAATGATTTTGTCTGCATCTTCTGGCCTGAAAGGTTTGAGGGAATATTGGGGAAACACCGTCGAACTCTTGTAGCCGTGCAGTAAGTCCGAGGGGCTAAGAGCCTC
>NW_003804843.1:0-1068 GCF_000255335.2 Galendromus occidentalis | reverse complement strand
AATATTCGACGTCTGCTGAAACATCTCGCTTGCCCGCAAAAACTTACGCTGTCGAGTCGATTCATCTGCGAATACTCTAGCTTCGACGAGCTCCGGACGTTTACCCGTTATCAAGGCGCTCAAACTCTGGATGACTGACGATGACTCCGGAGCTTGCAGCGGCACACGCAGGGAGTGTCTGCAATGGGAATATCGTTCGAATCTGACAGCGGTCAAATGATCGGCTCACGCCAGCCGCGGAAAAATGAAGTTCGTCGGAGAGCACGATATTGAAAATCATAGAGTAGAAACCTTCCAGGAATGCACGGTAGATGGACAGTTCCGTAGCCTCGGACTACATCGTTTCCGAGAGTGTCGAGCCCATACACGCTCAAAATCAATTGCGGCCCTGGGGAAGACGAAAGAGATCAGGATGCGCGGGAATATCTGTCAACTCAGTTACTTCGAATTCATGTATTAGTACGATTAGGGTCGATCTGGAGCTTACATCCGAATGGATTCGTGAATTTATAGGTCACGTCGAATGGATGATTGAAAACGAAGTGATTTTGCGATCCCCGGGTTTTCTTCGTCACGTGGGTCAGGTCCTCTTCGCTGCCCTGTAATTGAGCGGCGCCGGCGTTGGACGAGAGCGATGATCACTCATGGAGATTTTCTTCCAAGAGCGATAGTGCTATGCCTCAGAGCTCAAAGCCCTCAGGCTACCATACTCACGCTCGACAAGAGCCAGTCCTTCCCATGAACGATGTTGATTTTGCAGTATATGTTGTCGATGAAAGGGAACTGAAATGATAAATTCACTTGGAAGGGAGTGTATCACGGATTGCTCTGCGGCTATGTGAAGTATACGCGTCGGGACTCGGGGGCCTCGTCGATTCCTATCGAGCCCGCGCGCTCGTCGGGATGAGAAACTCACACTAGCTGTTTGTATTTCTCCGCTCGCAGAATACAGGAGGAACGTGTGGGCTTCAGGAACTTCGAGTTTATCCGCTGCCATTTCTAACTGAATTATCGTCGATGGCAGTCCCTGCTCTCTCAACGTGTGCTCCGAGTTCCTCCGCTTTGTTG
>NW_003804842.1:0-3489 GCF_000255335.2 Galendromus occidentalis | reverse complement strand
TCGACGAGAGCTTTCGATCGCGCTATCGCACGACTCTGTAGCTATAGCCGTTCTCGAGATAGAAAGGGGTTGAAGAAAAAACGTTACTCCGGGCATTTATTCCGTCCAGGAGTACTGATCAGATCCGGGACCATGCGGAAAATATTCCTCTCAAAATTATCTTCAAAATGAGACCCCACTCGATCAGATCGGCTTCGGAGGGCAGATTTTTCCCAGACCCTTTTAGCTAAACCGATGCATGAGCATCTGAAGACGTGCAAGTTCGGATTTCATGCGGAACTAAGCCACCATTGCGTGGCAAACGGCAAAAACCCATACATCGTTTTCAGCGGGGGCACTTCAAGTTGCCAATTATCTCCAAATCTCCGAAAAAAAAGCTCTCTAGTTCTTGAGGGACGACGACGAACTCTCCTCGTTGCTCCGATTGTGTGTTGATTGGAGGGACGCCGTCAAACATCTATTGAAGCTAATCGTTTTTCCCCGCAAGATGCCGAAACTCGTGCGCCGTGACCGAGTTGGGGTTCCCCGTCGAAGGCCGAAGGCCGCGCCCCAAAGTGCTGGCCATACATCAACATGGAACGGACAATAGCTCAAAGTAACTTTCAGTGATATGCAAGCTTCGATTCGGGATTTTCCAGTCTCTCGAGACATCTGATGACAGGAATTCCTGGAACAGCTGCGGCGAGAAACGGAGAGTCGCTCAAATCTTCTGACTCCCCATCCTCTGCATCTCCGAGAATCGTTTGATTCGGGAAAAACCCGAAACCAAAGAAAAGAGATTCGAGCTGCCCCAAGACGCGCGTCGTGAGGACGATGAGTTCACGCCAGCGCGCTGGAAGCCTCCGGACCTCGGATGCGGAGATGATCGATTAAGTGAATGGTCAAGATCTGCTCTGCCTGAAATCTGGCCCGAAATAAAGCGAAAGCGTCTCGACATGAGCACCCTCGATATTCCCGTGGGGAGCGCAGACGCGAATATCTCCCACGATACCCAGCCAAGCGCTCGCTGGTCGATGATTAACCCGATGATGCACTCAATATGCATATATGTGTACATTATTCATCAAAGATTACCTTTTTTTTCCAATTTTCAGAGCCGAAACTTTCTCATTCGGGCTCCTTCGACATCTGCGACGGTCCAACAAATCCAAAAAGAAATATCGTTACCCTGGATGAAGGAAGAGAGCTTGTAGTCAGAGAATTCGGCTTTAGACCTCTTACGTGGCATACGCCGAACGCCCTGTATGCTAATTTCTTGTTAGATATAAAATTCGACTTTCTAAGGATGTCAATCACCCCGATGATAATCAAAATAAAAGCTCTGAATCTCGTACTTCAATGTTTTGCTCTGGAAATCTTTTCATGCGTGAATTTAAGCGGCACACCGGCGACCTTTGTCTGTGCACATGGAGGTGCGTCGTTCAAATGGTCGGGGAGGACGAACGCGAGCGACCCTCGTGAGTGGCGAGTCGATAGAGCTCGTCGGTCAGGTGTCTTGAAAACGACAATAATTTCTCATCAATATGTATATATTCCGCGCCAGGTATTTCGCAAACTGCTCAATCCTTGCGATCTTCTCGACGGAATGCGTGGCGAAGTCTTTCTAGGTGCTCGATTGTGATATCGGAACTCGTCGGATAAACTTTGATGAATGAAGTATGGCATGCTACACAAATATTCATTAGATTTCGATTTCCGTTGCCCGTCACGAGGACCACACCACAATCGTCAGGTATTCCACAGAAAGAGGTTCCCTCCTTCGTGAAGGATAGATATTGGCTCTAGATGTACGATGTACGAAAACTATATCGAGATTCTGCGAATGAAGCCCATCCGGCGAGACTTGGTAGGTTCGGAGCCCAGCTAATTATCTATTTCGTTGCACCTCTTTATATCCTAATCGAACTTCCATCCTAATCTCTCATTTGTCCCTCCGCCGGGAGTTCCTAATTGTTTGGTCAGAATTTGAGCCCGATGAAGATTGACGGATGCAGAGAAAATTGTTCAAAGCCGCATTCACGTTCGCAAAGCATCTCATGAGCATAGAAAAAGAGTTGGGGAAGAATAAGGACAGAGCATCATAGAGGAGACCGCCGATCAGAGGGCGACCGTGGAGTCGATTAACGCAATCTTATGGCGCGAAATTCTCTCGCGCGGACTAGCATCAGATTTGCTCGGAGAAGTCGTGCATAAAGCTCAGAGCGAAGTCCCGGGTTGAACCAGCCAGCGATGTTCGAACTTAAATTTCCCACGTGTTATGTGGTGAGTTGGATCGTCAGCTCGACGCCGTTTCGTCTACTTGTGTGCCCCGTTTGGATCTTTTCTATCAAGCAGGGAGAATTTAGAATCGCGTTTAGTCGCGATTCGAGAGCTGGAGCGCTCAGACCAGGCGGACTCAGCCATTGGAGCTTCGCACCTTCCGTACCGAATCGATTCCCGTCGAGTGGAACTCCAAGCTCGAAGAGGGGAATCAGCTGATACTTCTCGATGACGATGTCGAACTGAGGCCTCAGCGGAGCCCTGGTCTCCGCGAGAAACTACCTCGGAGGCTCTATGTATTCATTATCTTCACCGCCGCGAAAGTCCCGGCTTTGATGCCCGGAAGAGTGGTCTGGCTGAGTAAAATTCGGTAGTATCGGAAATCGATCCGCATTCCAACACTGAACCGAGAGCTCTGTCAATTTCGGTATCAGGAGGTCGTCGATGGATCTATCTGAATCCATGAGCTCTTCTCTGAAGTCTTCGGAGAGCGATCGAAAGAAAGATTAGACTTCCACACAAGCACCGGACTCGCGCTCTCTAATAAGCGCGGAATCACCGACCCCTCGGTGAAAGAATCTCGCAGGAATGCACCCCACGGATCCTGGAATCCTTCGCAAGCCATCGATCGCTGGGGGCGCTGCAAGTAAATCACCGTGGGTACTACCGAGGGTCCCATTACACTCACCCGAGTTGCGGCAGACTGAAGCTAGAGAAACTCGGATCGAGGTCGATCTCGGTGCTTAAAAGGCAGACTCCAGCAAGCAGAAGGCACAATAGGCTTTTGCAACTCCTTCGATCAACTTCACAACTTCTCTGATCGAAACTACTCGAGACGATGGCTTCCTCCACCATCTACAGCTTCCGGTCTCTCGAGGAGATCGAGCGGGACTTGAACGCTCTGGATTTCAAGCTCTATATTGCGGAGATCGACGCGCTCAGAGAGAGAGATCTGAGCGGGGATAGCCATCCACGTTCGGGATTTTCCCAGCAGCGACTCCCGACCCGCCCCATGAATGCAGCGAATATGCGGAGAGGCAGGGACCAGAATGGTCAACGCAGATCGTCGGGCAGGGCGCGGAACGGCTCAGGATCGCAATCGCGCCGACAAGAGGAGGTCCAGCTGATACCACTCGCTGCACTGGACTACTGTCCATTTTGTTTGAAGAATGGTGAGGCAGCCGGAGTATACCGATCCCACACCCTGAAGAACTTCTTCAGCAAAGTGAC
>NW_003804841.1:1944-2910 GCF_000255335.2 Galendromus occidentalis | reverse complement strand
AGCTTCTCCAAGTCAGAGTCAGTATAACATTTGTAAGCCCGACTGATTCCGAGAATGAGCTCATGGAGCCTCTCTCTCTCTCTATCGTATCCGAGATCTGCCAACCTTTGTGCAATATCATAGTACGCTTTGGACTCCGCGACTTCTTCGGTCATGCCGGCTTGCAGATAATCCTCGATGAATTGGTGCTTGAATGTCAGCCATAGTTCCAACGCGCAGGGTGCTTGTAGGTCAGCAAAGACGATAAGAGCCACGAAGAAGCCTCACGAAGGAGCGGATGTTTCTGTCAAGCACTGCAGAAGTACTGCTTCCAAAGTACAATAGATTCAGAGATACCCCGCCCATCCCTTTCGCCGAAGGAGATGCAACTTCAAAAACGTGACGTTGAATTTTCCGGGGAAATCATCAATGGAAGGAGGAATGTGACGAGGGGAGCGAAGCGATATGAAATCATCTGTAAAGGATTCCCAGAATATTCAGCCGAACTCCGATAAGAGATCTTCCAGGCCCAAACAACGACCGCAGCGAGCGACATCATCGGGTAGACGACCGAGTTTTCGAACGCCTGACAAGAGAGATCTGGTCCCATCTCAATCTCTCGAAGGCATCGAGTCCTGCTGACGTCGAATTGATGAACAGCAGATCGTGATTCTCGAGTCTTCCGCTAGGTGTCGCCTTCTTCGCAGATGAGAACCTGATTGGCGGACTCCGACTTCGAGCTCGCTCAGACATTTTCATGACATGTACTTCGTGTATTAAAACAGGAGCTCTGATTTCACCTTACCCGCGAGGCAGACCTACAGAACTCTGATTTCGCGACCGCGACTCCGGATCCGACGCTTCGAATCAAGGTACGTGATCCAGCAACGGCTTGAAAACAAAACGCCACCGTGGCTGCAGCCAGTCTCAAACAGCGCGGACGTGGCCGCACTATAGAAGCTCGCCCTCGAAACCCCTGGCTGCATG
>NW_003804841.1:0-1159 GCF_000255335.2 Galendromus occidentalis | reverse complement strand
CTGCGAGCATAACGAACGAAAATGAGAGATATCGATCCGCAAGGCGTCATATCAATTTGACGAAGCGTCCCCGGTTCCGGAAGAAGGAGGAAGGAGTGTGATCCTCCTGGGTACACTCGCTCTCTTGATCCGACCTCGGAAGCAACGCGAAAAGCGATACCCGGAACCTTAAGTCATGGTTGGCGGGAAACCGATTCACTCCTGTATAGAAATAACGGAGTTGATTATTCATCGTCTCGCGACGTCAGGTGTTCGGTCTGGGCAATGGCTCGGAGAAGGAAGCTCCCGATTGAGAGACGTGCCGCGATCGAGGCTCTCAGGAAAGCTGGGCACAGTTTGCAAGAAATAGCGCGCCTCGAAGGTGTTTCGGTGCATGGCGCTCTGTGTACGATCATGAGGTTCGAGGAGAAAGGCGCCATCCGTGATCGACCTAGATCGAACAGGACACATGCAAAGCACGATAGGCGAACTCAGAGAGGCGAGTGCAGGCGCCGTAATCGTAGCAGGAGGTGACGTCATTCAATAAGTGGATGAATCGACGTGCAGCGGATACACGAGCTGCCTGCGGTATTCTTGGTAATACTCTCAGAAGTTGCTTGAGAGAAGGCAGGCTGGGCGAAACTGGCGTCGGAGCGGGCTGCGAGGTAGCGGGCGCCGAATGTGCGGTCGCCGCGGAAGCGCTCTCAACGCCACTGTGCATGTGCCCGATGTGCGTCTTGAGGCCCCTGGCAGTAGCGCGTGAGAGGGCAGAAAAGCTACAGCATAGAGTAGACTACCTGACCTTCAAGGGAGCAATCCGAGAAGGCATTCGGAGAGCCACCAAAATGACAAGAAAAAGTAGCGATAATATTTTCAACTCACCTGGGCTAAAAAAAGTTCTTAAGGAGAAGAAAGAGGCGAATAAGAAATGGAGGGAAGCGATGAGAACCCGAAACTGGCATGAGATACTACGAACGGAGGCTGAATTCCGACATAAACAGGAGCAGCTAACCGAGGCTATCTCAGTCGAAGAGAGGAAGAGTTACGAGAATCTCAGTAGAAAAATACTTGAGGGCCCTCGTCACGAACGATCGAAAAGGTTTTGGAGGTACATATGTGTCTAATCATACAAAACAAAATCGACGCCCCATCATAATTAGAGACGGGAACGGCGCTAAAA
>NW_003804840.1:0-1105 GCF_000255335.2 Galendromus occidentalis | reverse complement strand
AGAATTTCGGATGAGTCGCGGGAAATCGCGAATGAGCTTCTTCGACAAGCCGAGTCGGGTGGATAGGACTCATCACTTTATTAGTACTCAACTAATTCATCCACATCATCGTCTAGATGCGGATGCGCGGCCTCTCGATACGCGAGAAATTCTCACATCGAGCCTCGAGCCCAACGACGCAAAATACCGGATTCCGCCGAGACAGGGTCTAGAATCGGTGGAAGGAAGAACACTCCTAGGAATATACGTCACACGAAACAATATACGTATTACGAAAAACACCTGACAGAGTGTATAAATACAAGACCCATTCCTTGACCACAAGTGTTCTCCAACAACAAAGTGATGATTCCACCGGTTGACTTTCACGAAGGCTTGGAAGACAAGGATTCACCGAACCATGTCAATCGAAACAGCGGATGACTTCCTCAGCGCCGATTACCCCACCGACTACGACCAGATGAATCCGGCCACGGTCATTTGGGCGAAAAGTCAAAAGGGCGCAAGCTCCAATTGGGCGCAATGCCATTTGGGCGCAGTGCCATCTGGGCGCAAAGCCGTTTGGGCGCAGTGCCATTTGGGCGCAAAGCCGTTTGGGCGCCATGCCATTTGGGCGAATTCTATTTGGGCGCAACCGCCAATTGGGCGAAAATTCATTTGGGCGCGAAGATCATCGGAAAGATACCTCGAGATAGACGCAGAGATTGACTCCCTCAGAGCTTCAGCCATGCCGTCCAGCAGCCGAATAGGCCGGTCGACGAAGATTGTCGTCCTGCATCTATGACGATCCCACTCGACGAGAATGGATAATCGTAGGCAATCATCTCGGGACGAGACCTCTTTTGCCTTCGAGAGGGGCATCGAGGATGTGCGCGCTGTGCGCAGTGACGAGTGGATGTCTCGCGGATGAGAGTCGGAGAGACTTAAACAATAATAACTGCCGTGTGATCGAAGTTCGAGCGATTCTGAGTCGCCGTGATCATCGTTCCTAGACGCTCGAATTTTTTTTGTGATCCGTCGTGAAATTTCATCGAATAAAAATGGCTTCGAATATCACCAAGACTCAGAAAGGTCGTGAAAAACTTATTCACGAGGGCTGGATGTA
>NW_003804839.1:0-1801 GCF_000255335.2 Galendromus occidentalis | reverse complement strand
CGATTTGAACGCTTGAGGTTGGCCTGGGAGCACTCCGCAATGGGTCGACTATAACGAACCTGGTGAGGGATCCCGTGAGACGGATTTCCCTGGATTCCGTGAGACGGAATGTATCGATGGCGAGTACTCACAGAGTGGTGAGGAAGCACTCGTGCGATGAGGATGATTTGCGAAGCGTACAAGTGCAACGTGCAATCTCCGCGTGGCGATCGGGAACTCTCAGACTTCCGGGAACCGGGTCGCCTTCGGTGAGACCTACTTGCGAGGGGTTGATTGCTGATGAATATGCACACGTGGGCTGGTATTTCTTGTTCGATCCAAGTGAAACTCGGATGAACTCGGAGACTCAGCGCTGATGAGCGGATGTCTAATACGAAGATAGAAGAAGCTGGGTTGGTTGATCGGCGGGGTTGTAACCTTCTGACACCAATGTTATTTACGGTTTCTATTCCGGTTCTCACGGACGGAAGAAAAGGAAAAGACTGACTTTCGAGTGAGACTCGAAGGTGAAGGTCTTCCGGGTCGGGACCGCGTGCAATGCGGTAGAGAGACTGCGTGAGGATGTTGCACGTTCTCGCCGAACCTCGTCGATTGCCACAGGGCGAGAGGGATTCGGGGCAAGAGGGAAACCCGACCAAGACGCCACCATCGAGCTTCATTGTGGTACCAATGGAGTATCCGTGACATTTCCTTGAACGTGATGAGTCGCCGACCTACGATGGTGTCGCAATGACGCTCGACTTGATGCTCGAGCGCGGCGATGCGCGGGGAAGAGCTTCCCCGTTCCCCCGTCTCCCCGTGCCCCCGCTTTTATTAGATATGTCCTCCGGAAAATCGATAACCTTCACGGCTACAGCAATTTTCAGCGAGATTCATTAGTAAAAAGCCAGAGGCCAGTGCTGACGGCAACCCCCGATAGACTTCTCAGGAGCTCCCAAGAATCCGCCCCCTCATGGTGGTCCAGCCGATGAGAAATCCTGCGAATTCCCGTCTTTCCCTTGATGAAATCTTTGATTCTCGGTGAGAGGACCACTCAAATCATTTTTTTATGGGGGGAGGACCCATAACATGAGAACGACGACCCTCAGATGACCTTCCTGAAGCTCCCGGGAACCCACCCCTGAATTTTTGCGGCGATCGGTTCAGGCGTTAGTGAATTTTGCGAATTTCAGATTTTTCAATTTTTTTCCGAGTTTTCGTATTTTCGTGGGTGAAGCACTCAAATAATTTTTTTAAGGTAGAAGGACTCATCGCATCGGAGAACTGACCCCCCTATAACCACCGCTGGATCCCCCAGGACACACTCCTAAATTTTCACGAAGATCGGTTCAGCCGTTTTCGAGTCTATAGGGTACCCCGGACAGACAAACAGACAGACAAACAGACATACGTTTTTATATATATAGATATGTTGGGGTGGCTGTATACTTCCATATGCTGTACAATTCCAGGCTGGGCTTGGAGTTTATTCCCTCTCTCCACAGCTCTTCCATCTTTTCTCTAATATGTTTCTTCACCGTATTATTGAAAAGATTCATTCTCGGTCTGAGGTCCTCTGTGTATACTATCGGTATGTTTCCGCATGAGTATTTATCGCTGAGGTGGCGCATTCTTCTGAGCGCTGCTGTCGTTATCTTCGTTGTGGCCATCATGGACAGTATCATGCGTGGCCATCGGTCGGGCTCCATCGCGCTCATTCTCGCGAAATATCGGATCTTGCTCTGCGCTTCTCTCGATTCGAAGGTTGACCACCCGAGTTGGCCTTGTACGAACTCGTTCGCAACCTTATATTCGTTTATTC
>NW_003804838.1:0-3567 GCF_000255335.2 Galendromus occidentalis | reverse complement strand
CAGGTAAAAACCTACGAGTCCGGCACTCTTGAGCGAGAAGAGTTGAGATATGCGAGGAATTTTTCCCGAAAAAAGACACTGTCCGGGTGGACATTACGGATTGTCTGGCAGACGCTTGAAACAATGCAACGAGGAGCACGCTCGCGATATATGAACGACTGCTCTCAAGAAGGACTGCAAGCTCCAATCTGCTCCTTACAGAGCCAGGAAGTAATGGATACTGCAGCGAAGATCGTAAGAACTTACCTTTTCTCTGGAAGCTCTTGTACACGGTGCCGGTATTCCAGCCGCCCTGCGGCGGAAGCACCCTGTCGTCTATAACTTCGAGCCCGACTTTACTCCCGACATTTTCATCCTCGTAGAAAAGCGTTTCGACGCCCAAGTATGCCCTCAGGGTGGAACAAGCCATGGTTCCGTCCACTTCACGCAGCGGGAGCTGGAGAGGTTCCCCGCCGCGCGGGTCTTCGATTTTGATGTGGGTCGGCGCCATTGAGCTGTTGGGAAAAGGGTTTGGTTGAAGCTTTTCGCGGTGATCCTCACTCAGACCTTCCCATGGTGACCGTCTTTGGCTGTTGAACCACCTCGATGGCCCATTCTTCGAGGCTACGCCAGAGCACTAGAATGCTGTTCTGGCCGTCTAATCATTGTGCTTGAGAGTTTTGTTATTGAATAGTTCAGACGCCTCAGCGTCTCCAAGGTTTAGGATTGTGATTCTATGGAACTGACAGTAGGCGCAGATCAGAGACGTCCACGAGTCCAATGTAGATAGGTGCCTAACGCTGGATGAGGATAGAAGACAATCGACGTACTATGTGAGGAGAAGAGATCTAGGTGATTGAGGTTGGGTCTGCGTTTTCTTCCGAATGTGGTAACGACGTTTACGAATCGGCGGTCCCCTCCCCTATAGCTGCCATAGCGATACACAAGGGGCCAACCAGTCTGACTGAGAAACACAAACAGGGATCCAGGTGCAGATATTCCCCAGGGCTTCCATAGGAGCGCATTTGACTCTCCGGAGTCGCGTTCACCCCGATTGTGAGCTCAGTCAGAACCATTCGGCCTCGGAACGTGTATCCGGCCGAATTCGGGCGGTTCGGGCATGGACCTGAATCAGCCCCCGGACGACCTGATTGAGCCGACTGAGTTGAAGTGGCGGATTGGAAGTTCCTTTCGGCAGAGGCTCGAACCAGCGATATCCCGTCGCTTCTCCGAAGGAAAAGAAAACGAGTTCCTGATAGAGACATGGCCAGGTAAATTAGACTGCAGGAGGATCCCGGCCTCGAAGCGGAGAGTAATCTCAATGCGCTGATCAAGGACACCGATGGGTCAGCCGGAGAACTTGGTGGCCGCGCAGTGACTCGTCACTGCTGCGAAACCATCCTTTCCGCTCTCCGTAAGATATTGACAGGATCGAATTCTCATGTGCAAGCTTTCAGGCTCATGGCTAGACTTGCGAATGGAGAAACGCTACAGAGGTAACGCGAAGATGGGTATTCAAGAGCGGTACGAATGTTGTGCGAGCACAATGAAGAAGGTCCCTGAGCGCTGGCGGAGTGCGTCCCCCATGCTTCCGTTCAAACGCATTCACAACCCTACTGTGATAACTACTCCTACTATAAGGAATGGCTTGAAGGGAGGAATGTCCGACTTATTTCACCTCATTAATTTATTGGGCGAATACTCGATTGGACTGAGCGTCGCGCGGGCCGTCGGCTACGACACCCAACTCTCGACTGACGTCATCAGGGCCTACGGTGACGATCATGCACGTGCACCTGACCACAGACGCCCCGGTAGATTTCGCCTATGACATTCGACCACAGCTACCATTTTTGATCTCCCGATCAACCTAGATTGCCTAATCCTAACCCTGCTGAGTAGCCTAACCGAATGCCTAATTCCTATGAACGCACCTACTCCTGACCTACCTAGTTGAGTCGAAACGTTCGCTGGAGCTTTTGACGATTGTGACTTGACCGGTTGACTCCACACCGTCGAATGATCCAACTGTCTCTCACACCCCACCAGTCGGCTGTCTCTCTTGAATCTCATTGGTCAAATTCCGTCGATGCCAGCGCCGATTCCAATTGAAATATGTATTCAACATTTCTTCCGGTCGATCTTCTATCCGTCGTGCACATTCCGTACATCTCCGTTCCGTTCTCGACACATGCCTGCCACATTCTCACCAACCATTTGACCCAATTCGCTCGGTCTCGCTAACTTTTTGTCCTCAACATTACTTAGAATATTTTCCCTGAAAGCGTTTCCTTCTGACTGGCTGCTGCCCAGCCTGCTCTGAGTGATCCTCTTCTCTACCTGGAGATTCCATATTTGCCGTGTTCAAATCTGTAGCTCTTCTCCTAACTGGCCTTGATTTTTCCGAATACCTATCTGTATCTACGTTGATCTGAATTTCCGGAGATGATCCTGATGCTGATTCTGAAGACTCGTCGATCACTTGGTCTTCTGAACCCTCCGGTTCTCCGGACTCCTCCTTCATTCGCGTTGACTCCCGAATTTCCTCTGTATCTGGCGCTGTTTCGAAGCTCGCCATCAAGGGCGATCCGATGCCTTCAGTATTTCCGATGCCTGACTGATCCTGCCTTGGTTCTTCTTCGTTCCCATAGTCATCGTCGAAGGTTTCGTCGAATGGTATCGCATCGTCCTTTTCATCCGTACTTCGGTAATGACCATTGGTCCCCTGAATTTTGGCTGAAGTTTGGTTGGTTCCCCCGTATGCACTGGCAGCCTACTGACTACTACTATGTCTCCTTCGGCTAGCCTAACTTAATGAGGTCGTCGTTTCCTATCGTAATAGTAACATATCGATCCTGAGCTTTCTCGATTTGCTCGATAACTGCTTCCTGAACTCCCTCGCCGGGGTCCAAACCTTCTCCTGAACTTCCTCTACTGCCTGCGAATGATTATTCCATCTCGGAAGATACCCGTGCAAAACCTCGAATGGTGATTTGCCTGTAGTCTTAGAAGCGACTGAATTCAGCATCATTTGAGCTGTCGGAACATGTTTCGCCCAATCATGTCCATCGGATCTCTCGCATAGAGACCTCAATGATCTGGCTACTCCCTATTCAAACGCTTTACCTGTCCCTGACTTTGGGGATGTTGCGTGCTCACGAGCACGTGCTTGACCCCATTCGCAATAAGGAACTCCTCGAACGATTTCGCCGTATGCGCAGTACCTCGATCAGAGACTAATCTAGTCGGCCTACCATACGTCATGAATACCCTCTCTAGAAATTTTATTAAGCCTGCCGCTGTAGTTGCCGGTACTGCCTTAAGTAGGATAAATTTCGTCAACCCATCAACCATCACTATTAGATGTTCGTTTCCTCCCGATTTCGGCAAAGGGCCTACGTGGTCTACAAAGACTTTCTCGAAGGGTCTCCGTTCCGGTCGAATCACATTGCACATCCCTTCTCGACGACTCGACTGCTCTTTGTTGAAGATGCATTCGATACACATCTCCAAATGGTGCGCCACATACTCACGCATTCTCGGAAACCAATATACGCGCCTAATTAATTCCATGGTTTCATCCATCCC
>NW_003804837.1:0-1247 GCF_000255335.2 Galendromus occidentalis | reverse complement strand
CTGTTCTGCCGATCGGCTGAACACAACACATCACGGTGCGACGCAGGCCTTGCTCAGGCTAAGAGGAAGGGGATACTGGAACTCCAGCGTCGCTGTGAGCGGTGTTTCCGGAGGCAACATGCCAGTTCGGACGAGTGTCGCGGCCCGAGGGCCCCGTGCTCGAAGTGCTCATCCCGACAGCATTACTCGTCGATGCATTCCGACGCATCTGTGTCTGCCATCGCGCACTCTGGGAGTGAGGCGAACGCATTCACTGCGGCTGCTGTGGATAGAACGGTGGGTGGCCTTAGCGCCGACACGGGTGCCCTCCTACTGACAGCATCGGCGTATGTGATGAATTGTGGAGTAAAGATACCCGTCCGAATCTTCTTGGACCCAGGCTGCACGCTTACAGTGATTTTGCCATATCTGCGTGCCATGCTGCGGGAGGCGCCCGTGGGAGTGAGCAGCCTGTAATATGAGCTAGCTATGAAGAACACGTTGTGTTGCTTGTCATGAATCAGCCAGACTGCCGAGAATGTTTATTCTTAGAATTCTCCTCTCCGAGATCCCAGACACTGATGAGCTTGAACCAATGGCGCGCTCTGCCCTAAGACATCTATGCCCACATGCCCTCTCCTTTGCGATGTCAACTGATAACAATACGAATACAATTATTACCAATAATACCTGTTGAGGCGAGATAAGACGAAAAACTGTGAGTCCTCAGACTTACAGCTGAGTATGACTCAGAGCGTTGAGACGCTTCTGAGATGAGTCACTGAAGCGGGGTTACACCCCGGCTCCGTACTAGGATAAGACTCTTCCCGCTTGTAAGAAAGCGGGGCTCGATATTGGTAAAGCATATCTATGTAGGTACGCATGCCTGCCACCCCGTCTCCTATATATAAGGAGACTGTTCTTCAATAAACTTACTGTGGTGTCTCCCCTTCGCGAGACTGTACTCCTGAGTCATCACTCATACTCCTTGAGTCAGTACGTTTCCCGTCTTCCAACTTCACGCTCTAACACGTTATCAGCACGACTAGCTCTGCTTACCATCGCTGGCGTGACTTCCAAGGAAGATAAACGAAGGGGTAAGCTGTTTACTTGTACCTTTTGGTATTGGTGGTACGGCAGAAACGGGCTGCGATCTGGTTTCTTTCGGCTAATGCAAAGTGCTCCGGAGATTGAGGATACGTTTGAGTTTGTCACGATCCCATCTCATACTCCCCGATTGGCAGATATGCCGGGAGATGGAACAAGCG
>NW_003804836.1:0-10768 GCF_000255335.2 Galendromus occidentalis | reverse complement strand
CTTTCACTTCCGCCTGCAGGGCTTCTGCTTTCTGGGACAGCTTCTCGGCGAAGTTCTTTCGACCTCCTTCACGAGTCTCCCTAACCTGGATTCGAATTTCTCCCGACTTGGTGATCGAGATCTTCTCTAGCTCTACACCATCCCCTCCCACTTGCACATTCGCCTTGAGGCTCTTGAGAGCTTCGGCGTAATCGTGCTCTTTCTTCGGTTTCACCATGACCACCCCGACGTCGGGCCTATCTGTCGGTGGCTTCAACTTCTGCGGTTTCGGTTGTCTTGCTGCTGCCTTCGGCTCGTTCGTCACCGGTTTCGACGTGTCCTTCCGGCATATCTCGACCTTGACGTCTATTCCTTCCATGCAGCATTCGACCACCTTCCGAATAACTTCGATATCCTCCGCTTCTGGTGGCTGCAGTAGTAGGCTGCTACACCCTCTCCTGGCACAGCTTCATGAGCTCTTCTCCGTCGCCGTCTTCCTTCTTCTCAGCCAGCTTCCCTACGATGAGAGTGTGCGCCGTCGCCGGCGCCTCTACCCCGCTCTCGTCATCCTCGATGTCGACCTTACTCTGGTTGGTGATCATGGCAATGCAGCCTTGCCCGAGCCCCTCCAGAAGTCTCTTGTGATTCATGCCGGGAAACTGCCGCTCTATCAAAGTCAGCCTTTCCCTGTCCTTTGCGTCGTTCTCCCTGATTAGGATGATCCTGTCGGGTCAGCCTGCCTGGATGCTTGACCTAGCCAGTTTGGTTTTGGTGAAGGTCTCCCTTGGCCATGCCTCTTCCTGCAGGGGCACTATCCGCGCCGGGGTCCTTTCAGCTGCCGCCATTCTTTCTCGAATCTTTCTCGCCTCCTCTGTTCTCTGCTCTTTGGCTCCGGCCTGTAGCAGGGAGCTGACGCTCAACCTGCGTACCCGAGTCTGTCGTCCTTGGCACTGTCTGGGTAGCGGTGCTAACCAGTGACGCTTTCTTCTGCCTTAGCTGATCAGCTGTGTCGCAGTACCTCTTTGCAATGGCGTGCAGTACTTCAGCGTACCTCCGTACGGGCCTCGCGTTGGCTTTCGTCGTCTCCTCGTCCTTGGTCATGGCGAGTAGCGCCCAAGTCTTCGCGAGTACACGGTGCATTTCCCTGTATAGATCGGGTAACGTTTCGGCGGGTTTTTCCGGCTGCTCGCTGACGGAGTTCTCACAGTGTGAGTGCTCGCGGCTCGAGTGCTCATCTCTACTGGACTCCTCAGCTTCTCGTCTCCTTCGCTTCTTCAGTCGTCTCCTATCTGCCCTCTTTGAGAGGTCTTTTCCCGTCTCTAGGGGCAATGGTGTTGACGCCCTCACAGCTCTCCCGGTTTCTGAAGTCGCTTCCGCGCCAGATGAGTCATCAATGTAGATGGTGTCACCCGAGGCGTCGACCTTGAGCTCCTTTTGCTGGCTGCTCTGGGTTGGCGATCGACGCACCGCTCCCCTCCGGCCAAACACCTCCGCCTCATCCTTCTCGCAGGACAAGCTAACGCCAGTTAACTCAACGCCAACACTAGATGCTTGCCTCTCAGTTCATCCCTCGAGAATGATACCTCAAAATGATTTGACGTTCGATCCGTCGATTATTATCATTCTATTGACATTCTGACAGCCCCGTCGGTCTCTGACAAGCTCGTAGTTATGCCACAAGTGTCCGTTTCCGGAGCTCACCAGCTCTTGTGTTTTTCCTGGTCCACAACAAGAGTTCCATGGGGCATGAGCAAGATTCATGGCGCCGATTGATTCGAATGGAGAGCTCTTCTCTTTCGCATTGAATCGTCGCTGAATGAGAAGCAGGTGTTGCAGAAATGATGTGCGCGTTTCTCCCGTCTCAGCTTCAAAGCGTGGTGTCACGTTGCGCAGCTCAACGAAACCAGCTCATCGCTCGCGAAACCGTCCGAGGCACCACGAGGGAGTCCACGGTCAATCAGATTCAGTATCCCGAGAGCGTTGTGTTCAGAGAACGACCAGGAAGTCGACGACCAGGACTTGATAGGATGGAATTTTCGAGCAGCCGAGAGATAACATCGCAGCGCGGAAGGTCGAAATAGGTCTACGAAGGACATATGTTCGTTCAAGATAAGAAGAGCAGAGATGGAACGAAGATATTCTGGCGCTGTCAATACCTAGCAACCTGCTGTTCGAAAGTGAGAACGGTGTATTCGAAAAGTTCCTCATAGGAGACACGGGGGAGAGTCCAATTTTCTTACGGAATAGATTTTCCGTTATCGAGCTCGATCATTCGAATACAGTGAATCAATCTTATTTCGTTTGCTTCTTCCAGGAGAAGGGGATAAAAGTCGTGTTCTTCTTTTCGGGCGCGACTCCGTCGGCGAATGGATTGGTCTGTCTCGGAAAATTTATGTGGATGGCACATTTAGTCTATCGCCTCCATGCTTTTATCAAATCGTCGCGATTCTCGCAGAGCGCGGGGATGTCGTGCTCCCGGTTCGCTACGCGTTATTACCGGACAAAAGCCAAAGATCCTACACACGAATGATCGAACTCCCAGTCGCAGCCTGGCCTGCCTCGGCTCCCTCCGCGATCTCAAGTGACTATGAAATGGGTTTGATCAAGGCTTTTGCCTCGGCCTTTCCGAGTGCCGAAGTACACGGGTGTTTGTTTCACCTAGTTCAGAATTTGAAGAAGAAGATCAGAGATCTGGGCCTGTTGGGTCGGTATCGCAACGAATCAAGCTTTTCGCTGAGCGCTCGCATGATCGTCGCCCTGGCTTTTGTACCGCTGGTCCACCTCGACAATGCGATTGCCGAGCTCGCGGTAGCTTTACCGGAGGAGCTGATGCCGGCTCTCAAATACTTCGAAGATGTTTACGTGGGGTCGTTGCTCCGTACTTTACCCGATGGCACCGTTATTCGGAAACAGCCTTTGTTCGCCCCAACCACGTGGTCCGTGTATTTTCGAACGCTAGCCGGAGACTCGCGCACCAATAACTTTGCGGAAGCTGCTCACCGCCGGCTTCAGACGGAGTTCGGCGTTCGTCATCCCAATCTGTGGCGCTTCACAAACGGGCTCCGAAAGGTGCAGAGTCATCGTGACATGATGCTTGCAAGATTTGAGAGTGGGAACGAGGCTGCCGCGAAACGCAAAAAGTCCGCTGATTTGGATAAGAAAATAGTAGCGCTGGTGAGCACTTTCCACACACGGACGCTTGTGGAATACCTACGAGGTTGTGCAGCAAGTTTCCAAATGGAACCGTGATTAGGCCTCGTTGGAATTTTCACGAATTCGGAGATCTTCCTTCAGAGACCGACGGAGTATAGTTCTTAAGTTAAGAGAAGGAGAGGTCTAGACTCGTTGTGAACAGTGTAAATAAAATAATTGACGGACTGAACGCGAAATCATTTATGATCCTTCTCCGGGGATAAACCGGAAAGCAAACATCCCATTTTGGCGTTGAGTTGACTGGCGTTAGCTTGTCCTGCGAAGAGTCGGTCCGGCGTTGAATTGACCGGCGATGGGTCGTCGCGGCGAAGAGTTGTCCCGGCGTTAGGTTGGGTGGCGTTGAGAAGTCGGCGATGAGATGTCGGCGAAGATCTGGCCGGCGACGAGTTGTGTGTGTCCGCAGGAACGGAGTAGATGGTCCTTCTGCAGACATACGTCCGATTATAGTATTGACAACGTATCGCCCCTTCCCGTCCGTGGTTTCGTCCATCGATATCCATATGGGATTCTCTCCGATCGCAGTACGAATCTTCAGGATTGTGGCGTCGTACAGCTTCCGGAGGTAAGTCTTCCGCAGCGTTGTATGTTCTGGAACTTGATATTTGGAATACTTCTCAAGACAATTTCGGAACGATTGATTCTGGACTTTGAATAAGGGTATATTCGTTCCCCTTAGCATTTGACAGAGGTCCATGTTGGAGGGACTCTGCTTGTTTGAAAGATTAAGAAAATCCGACAACAAGCAAACATTCTGATTGCTCCTTCCTGGGGTTTGCAGGCGGTTTTGATGTTGGGCACTCTTGACGTGCTGCTCGACAAAGAACTTTTTCTCGGCATTCACAACTTTCTCACAGACTTTGCACGTCAGAAAGTCTCCATCAGTCGCGAAGTATGCCGGTCCGAAATCTCGAATGAAGCGCCTCATTTTTCCGCGTGAACTCGAACCTTGTTTCGGCATTCTGAACTCCAATGGAATCGGCACGATCCGCAAAAACGACTTACCTCATTCCCGGCAACGGAGTTGATCGACCTTGACACAACACAAACCTCCAAGTCACCGCGGGAAATTCGTCAATCAAGATGCGTGCGAAGCACAAGTGTAAAAACAGTCCACAGTCCAGGCATTCTTAACTTAAAACGCTCTTGTTTAGTAACCTATATAGAACCATTAGATCGCAAGACCACGAGCGGTTCGAGAATCTCGTTCCCAACAACATTCGGAACGATCGAATTCGAGTGACGAATCCCTACGTGGAACGTGCAAAGAGACATCCGGCGTGCACGTCATTCGGGTGTGAGGCGCATCAACGCAGAATTCAGAGAGCTTTTTCGGGAGCCAGGCATACTAGCACGAGGCTCGGCCAGAAGACACCTGAAGTATTGTGGGGTAGAATAAATCCGACAGATGACGAGATAATATTGTCGGGAAGTACACAGGAGCGCTCGAGACCATCGACGCGGCGATCAGCCCCAGTCGGAGCCCACGGAACTGCTTCAAAAATCGGGTGAGGTAACAACTCGACTCGGAAGAAGGAAGCAGAATAATTCTTGTGCTCTTGAATGACAATTCCATGCGGAGGAATCATGACTCGTAATCGACGAAATTAATCGAACTTCTCGTCGCCTCGTCGCCTCATCGCATCGGAAGCAGCAAAGGAATTTCAGAGCCGTGAAGCATCTATAGGGGACTCGCGACTAGATGAACGGAGACGAAGTTTCAGTCCTCCGGGAAATGTTTGGATGGAAAATCCTGAAAACCTGTGGAGCGAACATGCGAAAAAGGTAAAATTTTCGAAATTTCCCGGAAATAGGCAGAATGCTCACGAAACCGCGGAAATAGGCATTTTAAGGCACTTATGGCATTCTGCCTGAACTTCCAATCTCTAGGTAATAACGATTTGCTCAAGAGGGAACTCGGAGCCTACCCTCGAGTATGGGGTCTGATGCGTGCGTATCCTTCACTTGGCAGTCTCTCTCACTCAGTGGCGTGCTCTTGGGGGGAGGGGTAGGGGACCATGGCCCCCTCCGATAGCCTCCCGTCGTTATGTAAAACAATAGGACAGAGGGAGGCGCGTTACTCGTTGGCCCCGTCTCCATAGGCAAAACTGGGTTTTGCCCCCCTGTTCCCCCCCCCGACAAAGGATTCTGGGCATGCCCCTGGTCTTTTGAGGAACTCTCCTTATCGGGCTGAAGTGAAGGTAAGACAGCAGCTCTCATTTCCAGACGTTTTGTGCGGAATGGCTCAAGATGTGCCGATCGATCCAAGCATTAGCGACCGGGGCATCCAAGATATTCGATCAGCGCTGAATCGCCCTACTCGAGTCCACGCGCAGAAGCTTCGCCTTTTGTGGGCTGAGCTTGATGCGGGGAGGATTTCGCCGATCGAATTTATCGAGCAAATTAAATTCAGGCCCAGACAAGGTTAGACTTCCGCCGCCTTATCCCACCTGCACTGATATCACTCTGACCGAAAATCGTACGCTTCGCTGTAATCTTCCAGGCGCTGATGCCGGCAGTTCACCTGCACTCGAGGCGGTAAAAGATGAAGAAAGGGTGTCAGTCTTTCCGACACACTCAGGTTCATTAGATCACGGACAAATTTTCGTATTCAGGACTGAACAGCATCAGCTGCTCCGCAGGCCTTAGATCTAGGAGCCCGTCAGCTGGATCTGTCCAGCTAGGGGGAAGATGCCTCCGAAGATTTCGAGAAAACTGTTATTGATATTTTATTAATATAATCGGAATGTTGGTTGAAAATCAGCCTCTTATTTGATCTAGGAATGTCCTCATCTCCATCCAATCATGTTCATCATTTTATCATTTGCGGCCTCGTATGTCGAGTTTGCCTGCCATACAGACACTCTCTCTCCGATGTTCGTCTGCTAGCTGACACCGACTAGCACGGATTCCTACGACTTGGCTTAGATCTCCTTCTGCTGACCACACATTATTAGTGGGCTCTTTTTTTTTTCTTTCGAGAGGTCTGGGAGAAATGCATACGCACGGGCCGAGGAGATATCCACGCTCTCGGGGCCGGCAGTGTAGGACTCGCACCCGAAGACGAATACCCACCAAAACCCGTATCCTCTGTGACCCTCACGGGGGAGGGTGAGAGCCAGAACCGGCTAGGTGAGCATTACTTCAGCTCCTCCCTGTCGAGATTTCTGTCAGCCTCGACCAGAGGATCCCATCCTTCCGGTCGAGCATCCAGGGCAACCGCCACCCTGGACACCGGGTTGGCCCCTCACGCAAGTAGAATGAAGCTTTAAACCGGGAGTCGGGGTCGAGGCCCCCCGGGCTGACGCTGTTGGGAAATCACCTATGTTTCTGTGAACAGGGCCATTTCCATTACTATCTCAAATTTTTTCCAGAAGTCAGTGTTTCTGAGTTAATTATGCTTGTTCACATGATAATTGTACTTAAATATGTAAGCCAGGAAACCCTGATCTAATTGATACAGAAGAATACTGGATGGTCTTTTTCTGGATAACTCCTTCCGTTTTTCACTGCAAGGGTCTATGAAACCCGGACGGTATATATGTAAGACACATCGAAATAAACATCAGATACAGATTCTTCTGTCACGCGCAATCCTTGCGTCCTCATTCTTGAGAAGCACCTTCCCTACTAGCCCTCGACCCTCGGAGATCATCTGAACTTTGTGCCGAAACAACTCTTAACTCCGAACAGCAGACTTCAGCCGACTGAGCACCTGCTCTGTGAGCTAACGCTCACCGGAATCCTCGCGGTTTCCCAGCATTCGTTATCAGCACGAGTGAACTCTACAGGAAAACCCCAACCTCCGAGTTTGTCATCACCGAGGTGAGTCGAGAGGTCTGTGATACTCTTGAATGATGTAGCGCGACACCGCGATCACACTGAACGTCGATGGAAGCGATACTCCGACGATCCGCTTCAACCCTGCCATGGTCCTCCGGGAGAATGGCGAAAACTTTCTCACCTGGAAAACATTGGCTCCCGGACTCCTCCAAGCGGAGAACTACGCGTGGTAGGTGGTGAACGAAGAAATCGTACCGGACAAGGATCCAGCAACACTTGCGAAGTATGAAACCGGAAATCGCAATGCCAGGAACGTTTTCTTCAACATCGTTCATCCGGGCATCACCCTCGAACCGTTCTACGGAGAATCCGCAACCGTGAGTGCCGTTGTCATGTGGAAAGATATCAAGAATCATTTCAACCGCAACGATGGAATCTTCAAGGAAGAGGCTCTTGATGTATGGCTCAACTACGAGTACAATGAGGCTCAAAGTGTCTCCGAGAACATCATGAGGTACCAGAGGTCAACCTACGGACTCGTAGAGGTCGGCTTGGTATTGGACCCACAAGTTCAAATCTCCAAGATGGTGAGTGCCCTGCCAAGCTCCTGGTCCTCCTTCAAGCAAGCGAGGACCACAAGATCCTCCGACGACAAGACCCTGGAAACTCTACTCAGCCTCATCAGGAGTGAGGCCGCTCGTCAGAAAATTGATAGGTTTTCTCGGCTATCTAGCCTACTAGCTCTGGCTGCGGCGAGCTCGATTCGATGCTGTGCTAGATACAACTGGGACAACTGCTAACAAAGACGAACACTGCTTGGCGTGAAATACCAAAGGCTCCCCCACTAGTACTGAGCTTTATTATGCCTTATATAGTGCTGGAAGGAAAGGGGCAAGTCAGTAACCCGTCCACAGCAATTATGACGGTCACTGAACTTACACTAAGTTACAGAATACTGAAGTCATTGTTCTAGCATCCGGTCTGGACACCGTGAGTCAACTCATGGTCATTAGAATTTTTCTGGGTAGCTACTTTAGCCCATCAACTCCCCCTACACAGAAAAACAGGGGCTTGATGAGTCAACCCTTTTGCCTCTAATTACAAATCATTATTCTCATCCGCTCCACGAACGCTTCTACGGTTCGGGCTTTGCTTTCTCATACATGACGCTGACTCGCTTAGCTTATCCAAGCTAGACTTCTGTTTCACCTATCTAAGCCATCTCCGCGTGTGGCTAGAAGAAACTGTATGTCACCTTCCAGACATGGTGCTGATTCCCAATCTCTTCAGCTTTGCTCGAGATTACCTTATCCGAGCCATCCCTCAGTGCTGTTAGTAATCAAGCAATGAAGTGCACGAATGTGAGCTTCAGTCTCGGCATTATCCATCGAGACTGGCATGCGATTAAAACTTTGGGATTTCCGATTATCGATGCTGACCAAATGTCCGCACAATTTGTCAGAGCTTCTGATGTCTCTGATTGACCGATAATTTCGCATCTGCCCTCGAAATCCTCTCTCAATTTTGAGGCTTACTTAAGGTGCCTCACTGAATCAATATTCAATATCCCTCAAAATGGATTTGAGTGAACTGTTTACGCTGATGACGGCCAGACGAACTCCCAATCCATCGAGTGAGAACTCCCCAAGATCCCGAGACGCACCACAGGCCCTCTCGTTCAAACCAAGCCGTCATTCATTGCTCCCGATCAGTGCAAAAAAGGTCAACCCCCATTTTAGCCCGTTGTGCAAATGGAAATTGTTTTCCGGGGTGATGTTTCTCCTCTGCATCTTCCTGGTGGTGATACAGATTCGTAAGTTTCGCCTTTTGAACTCTCCATTCTGATCCCCCAATATATCGATCAGAGACAATTCTCCAATTCTTGACCCAATCTAGGCCACGAGGAATGCCCAAGCCCAACGATCATGACGACTTTCGGAGGGCTGGTCAAAAGGATCAGCATAGGGAAATTCAAGTGCCTGCGAGACGGCCGTTTCTGGAAATGTGTGTCTGACATCGATCGGCAATGTATCCTGCTACACGGAGATCGCTCCCTGCCCACCGAGGCCGACTGTAGTCTGGGGAGTCGGGAATTCAAGTATTTCGTCCCGTCATGTGGAAATCATACCATTTTCACCTGTTTCGATTAAAAGGACATGTCGACCAGTCGTCGGTTCCCGAGCTCAATAAGCCTTCTTTCGATTAAGTAGTTGAACTCTCCAATGCGTTATACACTCTCCCCACTACACCGGCACCATTACCTCTGGTCGATTAATCAATGCCGATCGGTCAGTTCAGTTCACCAGAGTGTTACCTCTCTCCAAGTCGAATCATGTCGTATCAATCTATCGATCTCGAGTTTGACGATCTTTATCAAGGGAGTGTCGTCATGACTCTTCCCTCCTCTCGTTCATCTTGCGCCACGCGGTCGTTTTCTCTGTGCGCGAGAGTGTTTTCTGTGCTCTTAGCGATGTTCCTAATAATCGCGGTCTCCGTATATTCTGGTATGTCTGAGTCCTCCAAGGATTTATCATTCCTAATTTTTCATCCAATTAGTTGAGGTCTCTTTGACAGCAATCGGAATCATCGTGGCCAGTGAATCCTCCGACTCCGTCTCAAATACCACTTCGAATCATTCATCGAGTTTTACGGATGTTCCTCAGCTTTATACTACTTCAAAATCCGTGGAATCTCAGACGTCGAATTCATCGATTATTCCTCTAGCGCGATTTCATCACTCTAGCTATACCTCGCTGGATGCATCACCAGATCCTCGAAGATCCGTTACTCGTGAATCGGGCATTCAACATTCCGCTGCGGATGTCTCAACATCAACACGCAGTCCGGTTCGAAGCACCACTCATCATTGGCATCCTTTATCCACTGTGACCGCATCCTCTTCACCTAGTTGGCGTCGGCAGGGTCGCATCCGCGCTTGGTCCGCCAGCAGTCCTGTTTTCAAAACTACCAATCCGGTGCTTTCATCTACTACCGTCACCACGGAGTATTATCCCTCCGTTAGTTTAACTACACGCACTACCACAATCTCTCCAACAGTTAGATTGTCAACTCGTTCTACAAATGAGTACTTCGTTCCCACAACCGAAATTCTTTCCTCATTCGCCACAACTCCGATCGCATCCAACTCAGCAATCTCATCGAGCGAGAATGCTTCCGAATCCAGCATTTCTCAGGTTTCCACAACTATTGCTCCTTCTCCGACTCAGAATTTATCAACGACTTCTCAACCAGACTTTTCGTCTAGCACGGAAGCTCCGAATTCCGTTGATCTCGATATTCGCCGATACCGCTGTCGACGTTTCTCCCGATTCCGCGTTTGCATTTCGAAAGCAAACCGTCACTGTGTCTTTCTCGAAGTTCATACTGTTGTTCCCTCTCATCTCACGGCGAAAGAGTCCGAATTATCCGACATTTCCATTACTGCTTCCGATGCAATCGAGATCGCGAAGCTTTGTCGGAATCATTCAATTTTCATCAGACAATAAATTTCTCTGAATAATTTAAGTGCGTTTATTTTGGGATATGAGTTTCAAATAATATGTACAAGAAAATATGCCATATTAGATTGGTTCCGTAGTTTCAAAGTACGGACCGATTTGCTCTTCAGTGGGTGGCTCCGGCAAACTCGCATAGGAGCTCTCTCTTCTCTTCCTGATACATCTGATCAGAGAGATGATACCGAACACTAAAAATGAGAACGATGACAGGATCGAGTATCCCATCATGAATTTGAACCATCCATTTGAATTCGAATCAGGTGTCGGACCTGGAGGAG
>NW_003804835.1:0-3751 GCF_000255335.2 Galendromus occidentalis | reverse complement strand
ACCGTCGTCGTCGAGGTCGGTAACCTTGCCGACGCTGTATATGGTGTCGTACTTGTGGTCGATGTCGTTTGCACAGTTGTGATGAGAAATGATGACGAGTCCAGCCTGGACTTCTTGCACATTATCACGTAGTGTTTGCCGTTGCATTGTCTGCAATTTTCTTTCGGACCGTCGCGGCAATTCTTCGACGAGTGGTTTCGCTTGAGACATACCCAACAGGCGTTCTGCCCCTTGATGCGTTCACAGCGCTCTTCGTATGTGAGGGTGGCTTTGCATCTGAAGCTCGGGTGGTCGTCTCCGCAGAAGATGCATGATCTGTCTACGCTTGAATGAGGCTGACCTGAGCTCGGGTGATTTCTCTGTTGGTTGCTCGCAAAGAAGTTGTGCGACGACCTTGGTAGAGCCGGCTGATGTGGTCGGAAAGTTCGAGGTTTCGGCGGGTGGGGTTTCGGTGGTTGAAACGGAAACCTTCCCTGATCTCGGAAGAACTGACTGGGTGATGCGTCGAGTTCCGCTTCCCTCCGAATCTTTGTTGTATAGCTCAGGAATTCGAGCATGAATTCGAGGTCCGTCGTTAACGGATCCGTGAGCTTCTTCTTCTCCAACTTTCGGATGAATTTTTCTCTCAGATCTATTGGTAGACATCGAAGGATCCGTTGGATCATCGCTGTCGACAGTTCGGAGTATGAGTTGCCGAGTGCGAGTAGTGCTCTGACATTGAGTCCGAGGGTCTCCGAGAACGATTCGACCTTGCTGTTCTGGATAGGACCCCTCTCCAAGAGTTTGTCTATTTCTCGGATATGAGACTTCTCTGCTAGTCTGGAATCGCCGAAGCGCTCCTGGATGATCTGCTTCGCCAACGGATAGTGGCTTTCTTCCCATTGAAGGTGAGCAATCGCGTCGAGGGCTTTTCCCGTGAGAGAGTGCCTGAGCAAATTGTACTTCTCCATGGTTGGCGCCGGTGTTTCGTCGACGAAGACTCTGAAGAGCTGTTGCCATTCGCGAAACTTCCTCGTGTCTCCATTGAAGCGAGGGACTTCACGGGCTCTTCGGCCGAGAGAATAGCGTTCCTCTTGGAATCGCGCTGGTTTCCCGCTGTCCGGGTACGTGAAAGTTTCTCCTGCTCGGAAGTCGTTCTCGAACTCCATCGGATCTGCCGTTGCCCCCGCAGATGACCGAATCGGTAACTCGGTCCGTCTTTGCTCGCTGTCGGCGGTCGCCTGGGATACCGTTGAGAATCCGAGCGGTGTTCGCACCGGATTTTCCGGCGGGAAATACACGTTTCGTGTCGGAGGGGGTTGTGGGGGTGCCCTCCGAGCTTGCTGCACCAAACTTCGGGTGTCGATGAAGCTGTGTTTGAACCTAACCGAGCCTTCTTCCTCCCTCTCGTGATCTAGTGGAGTGCTCTGGAGAGGTTGTTCCCGTTGGATGTTCTGGCCGGCCGATTCCACCGATGCTGCTCTCGATCGGGACTCGGGCTCGGACACGAAATTGATCCAATCTCGCATGTCGTCCAGGTAGCCGTATGCGTCCGCCACGAGCATAGCGTAGTGGATTGTTCGGTCTAGCAGTGACTCTCTGTCGATCGCTAATCGTGTTCTCAGCGTGTCGATCTCTTTCGTGAGCTCGATCGATTCCGCCTCGGCCGTCTCCAGTATCTTGCGGAGGGTCTCGACTGTTCTGGAGAGCCTCGCTGGAGAAGCATTAGGATCGATGTTGCGAATTTCCTCGCCGATGGTTTCCAATCGTTTGTATATGATTGTGCGTGCATTTTCTCTCATTTTGAGTTGTGCCGCTACTCCATCGTTATCTTGAGGAGATTCCTTGAAGATGACTGCTGGTATTTTTTCCCCTTGTTTCTGCCATGAGGGGCCCGGGAGCTGACTGTCCTCGGGACACTCGCCTTCTGCGGGCATGATGACTCAGCCCTGTCGATAACAGGGCGAGCGACGCGCTTAATGTGTAGCTGAACACTGTCGATTCGGTAGATCGACTCGCTTTTGACAGCGATGATGATGATGATTCAGTAGATCCGTCGGTAACGGATCACTGGAGAGATCGTCGGGTCCGAAGAATCTGCCGCCAAATATTAGTCGGGGAGGGGATCACGGGGGGATTTGACCGGACGTAATATTATTTGGCTGGAGATGCTGTTGATGTGATACCCTGACCTGACAGATCTCTTGGCCTCGCGGCGTGACGCGTGAGCTTCGTTTCGTATACTTCTGACACCAAAATGTCACGAATCCGCCACTGGCTAGTCAAGGAAGACACGGGGTTGTCCTTCACGGTCGCTGATGGGGATACGTGCGCTAAAAATGAGGGATTGAGGCTGGGAGTTGTCTAACGTGATAGACACCTCTCTGCTGATTTTTCGAGTTAGTGAATTTCTCCCTCTCTCCCCTCTCCCTCACGCAACCGTCCCCGATGCACGACATTTATTGTTTGACACTGCATTGCTGGAAATATGTATGGATACGGGAATATGTACAGAATTTGGGACCTCTTTTACACCATACGACGACTCGTATGTGACATTCCCCCGGGCCGATGTCGATAACATCAGCCGCCTCTATGGTGGTGTCACCTCGGATTCCATGAACGTTTTGAGATGTTCTCTTTGTTTTCCTTCGACGCCACATAGGTGTCTCAGCCGAAATTCGATCTTTTCGTTTCCGTCTCGCACATCGATTGTTGTGATCGAACGATCTCCCTCCATTTCATTCCGCGTTGTTCTTCGACGGTGTGAACAGCTTCCGCTGTGCGATCCTCAAAGTTCCCAACATGGTGTTCCCGAACGTTCGTTCGTCCCAAGGACGCAGGCGTGGTGACGATGAAGGTGAAAGGGAACGTCGGCAACGTACCCCTGGACCCCCCTCTGGTCCCCTGAGCAGACCTGCCCGTCGGCGCGGTCAGAAACGTAAGCGCCATGCGTGCTCAAGTCGTCGGGTGTTCCATAACTCCCCTTTCGGGGTGTTCGTCTGCGCCATGCGGGTCGAGGACCCGAGTTTCGCTCAACTCTCCTGGGACGAGATCCGCGAGGAGCTTCTCCCGGTGTGGGAAATCATGCCCCCGTCGTCTCGACGTGTCTACTACGAACGGGCGCGCGTCTTGAGGCAGACTGGAAACCTGCCGCCTGGAGCCCCCGTCTACCGGTATGGCGCCTTTGCTCGCAGGGTCGCCCGTCAGCATGCCGTATCGCCGAGTCCGGAGGTTCCCCCCCCTGAAGTCGTCCCGATCGCGGAAGAACTGGCTGTGGTGTTACCGACACCCGCCATCGACGGTCCCTCCGAGGTGATCGACATCGAAGATCCGAATCCTCCCGTCCTGGAGTACAAGCACGCGCGGGTTACTCCCCCGGTTCCAGAGTCGCCGACCGTCGAGCCGCCGCCCTCAGCGCCAGCCCCATCGACAGCGCGACCTGTTCCCTCGTGGGCTGGTCCGGCCCTTCCCCCGGGCGATGGTGTTCTTCGCATCACCAAGGTGGTCCCCGGGCCCGGCAAGACTGAGCGAAAGGTGCGGCTCGCGCCCGCTCCCTCCGAAGCTGGTCCAAGTAGTGCTCGGTGTACTCCCACTCGTCACCAGCTCGTGAAGCGGTACATTCGGCGTTCCCGTCATCGGACGAAGGCGACGTCTAAAAAGTTGGTGAAGTTTACCGGGATTCGGGTTGTCGATCCGGATCCCGATGACTCTGACGACGAGGTCGACATTCGTATCGAGGAGGCGTCCGATGAGGGCGAGAACTGATGAC
>NW_003804834.1:0-3042 GCF_000255335.2 Galendromus occidentalis | reverse complement strand
TCCCTTGGTGTGGACTACGAACAACTCGCCGCGGACCAGAGAGCGGACTCCGAGTACGGAGATTGTCGTCGCGCTGACTCGAGTCTCGTATGGGAGGAGGTTGAATTGGTGCCGTCCGGGCCTGTCTTGCTTTGCGATACTTCCACAGGCAGTCCACGACCGTGGCTCCCCAGGGCCTGGCGGCGTCGAGTTTTCCATCTTCTGCACGAGATATCCCATCCTGGGGCTAACACAACGATCAAGTTGGTGTCCAGACGATTCGTTTGGCGCGGTCTCGCTAAACAAGTCCGGCAATGGTCGAGAGCTTGCGTCAACTGCCAGCAGTCAAAGATCCACCACCATGTGAAGAGCGAGTTTGGGAAATTCCGACTCCCACTGACCCGGTTCGACCACGTCCACGTCGACATCGTGGGACCCCTCCCCTACTCGGATGGCTTCCAATACCTGTTCACCGTGGTCGACCGTTTCACCAGGTGGCCTGAGGAATCCCACTCCGAGATATATCCGCAGAAACTTGCGCGCAAGCTTTCCTGAACACGTGGGTTGCCCGTTTTGGAGTGCCCTCGCACATCACCTCAGATCGCGGCGGTCAGTTTATCTCACACTTATGGACCCAGCTCGCGGAAGCGCTTGGTACAGATGTACACCGTACAACGGCCTTCCATCCTCAGGCAAATGGAATGGTAGAGCGCATGCATAGGCAACTGAAGTCGTCTCTGACGGCGCGGCTCACCTCATCAACCTGGGTCAGGGAGCTCCCATGGGTATTGCTGGGAATGCGTACGGTCCCCAAGGATGACCTTCGATGCTCGAGTGCCGAGTTGGTATACGGTTCACCGCTCCGACTTCCCGGCGAATTCGTGCAGGAAGCGGCCTCGGAAGCTCCAGCAGAGCGACTTCGTCAGCTCAGGAGTCGTCTCAATACGCTCATGCCTGTTCCCCCGCGATGGCAGAGTGAGGTTTGTCCGCGCGCTGCCCCGGCTATCCCAAGCCTATTGCGGGATGCGAAATACGTTTTGTGAAAGTGGACGCGGTCAAACCGCCGTTATGTCGCCGATACGATGGGCCGTTCCGCGTTCTGCAGCCCGGTCCCAAGAGTTTTAAACTCGCCTTACACGGCAGAGAGGATTACGTCAGTGTAGATCGCCTGAAACGTGCCAATTTGGATGACGATGATTTCGGACCCTCAGTCCTAGAAAGAGCACACAGGACAGCTCCGTCAGCCGGCCAAGAGATGCCTCGCCGGTCTGGAAGAAAGACGTGCCTCCCGGCTTATCTACGGGACTTCGTTACAGGCATTGCATCAGGTTCTGGTCGTGTTGAGGTCAACACTGGGGGGGAGGTCTGTGGCGGGCCGCCCGTAATAGCTAGCGACAGGATTCATCTCCATGAGAACGACGAAATTAAATCACTTCGTTACTGCTAGTCTACGCTAGTGAACGTGTACTCTTTCTCGTAGTGGTGACTCACTACAAGTGTTCATGGGTGTTCATGAGTGTTCATGATGGATATGTTCATGATGGATATGTTCATGAGTTATCTCTCTCTTATCCCGTGTAGCAGGAAGATACGACGAAGTTGCGACCGCGATCATGTCGGAAAATTCGCTTTTGCCTCGGAGCTCTATCGGGCTAAGTGATTCGGGTGTGTAACAGAATTCAGATTTTTTATAGATCTCAAATTATTTCTTGAACTTGAAGTGATCATATGATATTCCGATTAGCAGACGATCAGGGACGACAGCTTCAGCCTATCGTTGATTGGGAGAAGGAACAGCGACGTCTCTGGGCTCAGGTTGAGCAACTTAAAGCTGAGGTCGCCAACCTTTCAACCGGAGTTAAAGTTTCCTCCGCACCCGTATCAAACGAGACCTCCCCCCGCCGCAATCAACGTTGTGCACAAGGACCTCCCGCCAGTCGCTTCAGATTGCATGACCGAGGCGCCACTCTCTCCACTTTCGGAGATCTCCGTTCAAGCACCCGTCGTCGTGAATCAGGCAGAGCCCTCAACCCAGACACGGTCAGCATTATTCCACTACGACGGAATATACTCCACTGGAGTTTTGCTGAACCTCTTTGTGTTTCGAGTCATCGTGACGGCCGTCTTCTTCGCCGCACAATATCTCGCCGTCGCCGACGTTCCACCGAAACAATCACGATCGTGGAGGAGTACACCCCCCGAATCCCTCATTCCATCCGCATCCGCTCCACCAACGCCGATGACGATGGCGACGATTTCGCCGACACCGACACCGAACTCGAATTTGATACCAGAGCTCCCCGATCTCATTCGCCGACTCTCTCCCCGCGTTGAAGCAGTTGCTTCCGTGAAGTTCGAGACGACCGCGACTGCGACGACCGAACCGACCCCTCCGACCACCGTTCCGCCCCCCCCGTACGGAGAGCATATTGTATGCTCGAATCCGGCACGACGCGTGCTATCAGATCTCCGCCTTTTACTTTTGTTCGGTTACACCGGACATGTGCATTTATCCGCTGCGGGACCTGACAAATTACGAGGATATTAAGGGTAAGCTCGTTGGAGCCCCCAGTGTGGAAAACTCCACAGAGAAAAAAAAATTAATTCATTGTGTCCAGGTGCTGTTTACAGCGCATTTGATTTGTAAGATAAAATTGATCTCGGGGTGACTCCCCCTTTCTCTTTATGAAGGAATCCAAGCGTATTCACTTATTCTCTCTGTATTGGTTCAACGGTCTCTTGGTAGGGACTTTCTGGATTGGGGATCCGTTCGTAGTCGGATCTTGACGGCATTAGCCGTCGTAACAGAAACAGATTTAGTGTTGAGCACAACACAGTTGTGATGAGAAATAGGATGGACAGTCCTTTGAAGATACCCGCATGGGTTTTTCCGCTGGGTTCAGGTGTTGGAGCGATGGTGGTCGGAGGCAGCATTGTCGTGGTTCCGTGGTGTTTTCGAAAGTCATCGTAGATTGACTCTCCACCAGTCGCTACTCCATCCGGAGAGATGCACACAGTCTCGTCATCGGCAATCGATCTGCACGTACTCTCCTTATCAATGCA
>NW_003804833.1:0-1021 GCF_000255335.2 Galendromus occidentalis | reverse complement strand
GTTTCCCCGCTTTCCCGTTTCCCCGCTTTCCCATTTCCCCGCTTTCCCGTTTCCCCGCCTCCCCGTACCCCCGCTTTTATTATGTAGATAATGTCATCCGGAAAATCTTTACCGTTCACGGCTACAGCGATTTTCAGCGAGATTCATTAGTAGAAAGACAGACCAATGATGACGGCAACCCCCGATAGCCTTCTAAGGAGCTCCCGAGAATCCGCCCCCTCATAGTGCTCCAGCCGTTGAAAGTCCTGCGAATTCCCGTCTGTCTCTTTATGAAATCTTTGATTCTCGATGAGAGGACCACTCAAATAATTTTTTCATGGAGGGAAGACCCATCACATGAGAACGACGACCCTCATATGACTTTCCTGAAGCTCCCAGGAACCCACCCCTGAATTTTCGCGGCGATCGGTTCAGGCGTTTGTGAATTTTGCGAATTTCGGATTTTTCAATTTTTTTCCGATTTTTCGTATTTTCGTCACTGGAGCACTCAAATAATTTTTTTAAGGTAGAAGGACTCATTGCATCGAAGAACTGACCCCCCTATAACCACCGGGGGATCGCCCAGAACACGCTCCTAAATTTTCACGACGATCGGTTCAGCCGTTTTCGAGTCTATAGGTGACACCAGACAAACAGACAGACAGACAAACAGACAAACAGACATACGTTTTTATATATATAGATAGATGTCCTCCGGAAAATCGATACCCTTCACGGCTACAGCGATTTTATGCGAGATTCATTAGTAAAAAGACAGAGGCCAGTGATGACGGCAACCCCCGATAGACTTCTCAGGAGCTCCCAAGAATCCGCCCCCTCATGGTGGTCCAGCCGTTGAAAGTCCTACAAATTCCCGTCTTTCCCTCGATGAAATCTTTGATTCTCGGTGAGAGGACCACTCAAATCATTTTTTTATGGTGGGAGGACCCATCACATGGGAACGACGACCCTCATATGACCCTCCTGAAGCTCCCGAGAACCCAACCCTGAATTTTTACGGCGATCGGTTCAGGCGTTTGTG
>NW_003804832.1:3985-10010 GCF_000255335.2 Galendromus occidentalis | reverse complement strand
CCCGTTTCCCCGTGCCCCCATTTTTATTCCATATGTTCTTCGGAAAATCCATACCCTTCCGCTTTCCCGTTTCCCCGTGCCCCCATTTTTATTCCATATGTTCTTCGGAAAATCCATACCCTTCACGGCTGCAGCAATTTTCTGCGAGATTCATTAGTAGAAAGTAGAAAGACAGAGGCCAATGATAACGGCAACCCCCGATAGACTTCTTAGGAGCTCCCGAGAATCCGCCCCCTCATAGTGGTCCAGCCGTTGAAAGTCCTACAAATTCCCGTCTTTCCCTTGATGAAATCTTTGATTCTCGGTGAGAGGACAACTCGAATAATTTTCTCATGATGGGAGGACCCAGCACATGAGAACGACGACCCTCAGATGACCTTCCTGAGGCTCCGGGAACCACCCCCTGAATTTTCACGGCGATCGGTTCAGGCGTTTGTGAATTTTGCGAATTTGCGATTTTTCAATTTTTTTCCGAGTTTTCGGATTTTCGTGGGTGGAGCACTCAAATAATTTTTTTAAGGTAGAAGGACTCATCGCATCGGAGAACTGACCCCCCTATAACCACCGCTGGATCGCCCAGAACACGCTCACAAATTTTCACGACGATCGGTTCAGCCGTTTTCGAGTCTATAGGTGACACCAGACAGACAAACAGACAGACAGACAAACAGACATACGTTTTTATATATATAGATTATTGCCTCCGAAGAACTCTCTCCCCAGGAGGCAAACACCTGCTCAAGAACGATTCCTTGAGCTCCGCCACTGAAAGACTTCTGTGCCCGAGACGCGCGAAGATTTGAAAAGAGCCCAGAGCAGACGACGCACAGTGGTCCCAAAATGGCCAAAAATGGAAAAAACTAATAACTTTCGAACGGGTGAATGGAATTTTCTGAAACTTGATTTCCCCCCTCGTATACGCATTCTAGAGACATTTGAACCCTTCCTACTACAGCGGTTTTCTTCCATGGAAAAAGAAACGATACCGCGATAAATCCCATGTTGAAGCCCCATAGAGATTCGAGATATTTTCGATTTTTTTTTGCGACAGCTTGCGACAGTGCTACATAGTCTTTTGCTGAATTATCAGGCCCCGGACGAAACAAAAATGAAAGTTTCAGCTGCTTCGAGCTGCCTTTCTGGTTTTGTGGCGATTGGAGATGAAAATCAGGTCATGCAATCGTCACGTGCACAACATGCACTTTTGAATTGAATGAACGTTGCCGCGTTATGGCACGGTCATTAGTCATTGTCGTCTCATCAGAGCTGCAACTATCCATTGTTAGGCTTCATCTCCAAGGAAGCCGTCTTGCAGCGCCTTATTGATCAGGAATCAGTGGAAATCAAGATGGAAAGCATTGACGTGAGGAATTCAGAGCTCGTAGAAGTTGTCCTCCAGGCTGGTCGTGATCTGGATCGGTGCATTGATGAGATATCTAGGCGATATACTCGATTCAAAGCAAATGATCTCCAGTCCGTGAGGAAGTTCCTCCAAAAGTCTTTCCTGCCAATCTTCAAGAGAAAGTGGAACAAAGCGCGCCGAACATCTGGAGTCTTCCTCAGTAGGCACATCGACTGGCTCGAACAAACCCACTGTTTCTACCTTGAAGACTCTCCCCCCGAGATAGTTCCTGAGGCCCAACCGATCCAGCAAGCGTCAACGTCCACGGGCAGACCGAAAAAGTCTTTCGATGAGTGCGGTAAGAGGGCGAAGAAATACAAGGTCGAGGAGCTCCGACAGCAATGTAGTCCTTCACTGTTACGAGCAGCGGCTGCAAGCACATCGCAGGAAGAGCGTCTTCTTAAGGTCAGCTCCCCGAAAGCATTGGCCATATATCTAGATTGTGGATTAACGAAAAGGAAATATTGGAACCTCCGTGATTCGTTGAGATTAGTCCATATAGATGTACTCCCCTCCTACCAAAATGTTCTCAAAGCCAAGAAAGATTACTACCCTAAGCATATACATGCCACAGAGGATTCCTGCAGCATCCCGTTCCAGGATCATTTAGATCACACGGCAAAGCGTATTTTCGAGACGAAGTCAGTCTCCGAGTTGTTGGAAACACCTTCTCATCTCACTATGACCTCCAAGTGGGGTTGCGATGGGTCCTCCGGACACAGCACGTATAAACAAGCTTTCTCGGACGATTCTGTATCCGACGCGAGCATGTTCCTGACATCGTACGTGCCCCTGGTTATCGAAGGCGAATCAGGATTAGTAGCGTGGAAGAACTCCAAACCATCTTCTACGAGACTTTGTAGACCGCTAAGATTCATATTCGCCAAAGAGACACCAGAAGTTATTCGCGAGGAAGTTAAAAAAACTAAGACGGAGATTATGCAGCTCAGACCGAGCCAGATCAAGATGGCGGGCAAGGAATTCCAGGTCGAGCATAGACTTCTACTGACCATGATCGATGGCAAAGTTGCTCAGGTCTTGTGCGACGTCCCTTCAATGGCCGTTTGTTGCGTCTGCGGAGCCCCGCCGAGCGAGATGAATAAGTTGGAAGCCATCAGTCAGAGGGCCATCTCGTCTGAGGCGCTCCAATTTGGACTATCGCCCCTCCATGCTCGCATCAAGAGCATGGAGTGTTTTTTGCACATTTCTTATCGATTGCAATTCAGATCGTGGAGAATCAACGCGAGAACCAGAGCTCTCCATGACCAGCGGAAACGCGAAATCCAACAGAAATTTAGGCAGAAGCTCGGTCTGCTCGTCGATGTCGTGAAACAAGGCATGGGATCCACAAACGACGGAAACACGGCCCGAAAATTTTTCGCAGATCCGGAAGTAACCTCCGAAATAACCGGCATCGATGCCGATCTGCTGCGACGTTCCAGCGTGATACTCGATGCCATAAACTGTAAGCTCCCGCTCGACAGCGCGAAATTCGGCTCGTTTTGCTCGGAAACTGCACGCTCATTCGTGGAACTGTACGGTTGGTACTACATGCCAAATACAGTTCACAAGCTGTTGATGCACGGGAAAGTGATAGTCGAGGAGGCGCTTCTGCCAATCGGAACGCTTAGTGAGGAAGCACAAGAGGCGAGCAATAAGACTTACAAAGAGTTTAGACTGCGTCACTCCAGGAAGATCAAGCGGATAGCAACCAATCTCGATGTAATGCACATGATGTTGGCCACCTCTGATCCTTTTATGGACTCAATTCGACTTGAGCCCAAAAGACAAAGTTTAGATCTGAATAAAGAAGTCTCGGCGTTACTCGCCATTGACTAGTCGAAACAAGTCAAGACGAGTTCCTAAAGCAGAATGGAGCTCCTTACTAGCTCGAGTTTTTGGTGATTTTCACACCGTTCACGCCCAGTCGTCTCACAAAACCAGAAAGGCAGCTCGAAGCAGCTGAAACTTTCATTTTTGTTTCGTCTGGAGCCTGATGATTCAGCAAAAGGCTATGTGGCACTGTCGCAAGCTGTCGCAAAAAAAATCGAAAATTCCTCGAATCTCTATGGGGCTTCAACATGGGATTTATCGAGGCATCGTATATATTTCTTTTTTTTTCGTGGAAAAAAAAACGCTGTAGTAGGAAGGGTTTAAATGTCTCGAGAATGCGTATACGATGGTAAAAATCAAGTTTCAGGAAATTCCATTCACCCGTCCGAAAGTTATTAGTTTTTTCCACTCCGGGACCACTGTGCGACGGCGAGTTACTCCACATTCGTTCCAGCCTCTTCTACTTGCTCGAATAACCTTCGAAAACGTCTCTGGCCATATTTCTGCTGTTGAAATGAACGACAGTGAAGATGGTGAATCTCTGTCCCCGTCTCCGTTCGACCCCACATCAAACCATACTTCACCCTCATCAATCGAAGAAAGCCCGGAGACTCGTTTCATTGGCACCCCGCGCTCACCATCTGTTAGATGGCTGGCATCGTAGCGCATCGACAATAGACAGCCATCAGAGATCACAGTCATCAATAAACAGTTGTGTTGGAGCCCGCGCGAGACCCGTGAGCTCGACCGGAGTTTCCTACGGAAATACGTGTTTTCTATCGTCGATATCTCAACATGGCGCAGTCGACAGGATAAAGCGAGCTTTGACTGAGGCTCCGATCCTGCGATACTACGATCCGGAACGGGATGTTGTCATCCAAACGGACGCTCCGGATGGCGGAGTCGGAGCAGTGTTGCTTCAAGACGGGAAGGCGGTCGCCTACCATTCGCACGCTCTGTCTGCAACCGAACAGGGCTACGCGGTGATCGAAAAGGAGTGTCCCGCAATCGTGTCTGCATGCCTCAAATTCGACCAGATGATTTTCGGAAGACTAGAGATCATCATTGAGACGGATCACAAGCCGTTGATACGGATTTTCGAAAAAGCCCTGGAGGCCTGCTAGCGCGGACGGAAAGCAGCAATCGAAACTGCGGAAAGTTTTTTTGGTCGCGAAAGTGTGTGTGAGTGATTGAACGACTGTGTGTGTGTGTGTAGTAAACGACTGGAACCGGTAGGGCATAAACTATTTGGTTTCGGTGAAAGAAAACAGGCGGGAGCAAACGATCAAGAAATAAACTTGTGTCGCTCGCTAAGCCTAACATCAGTGCCAAGTGGGAGAATAAGCCCAGATAATGGCATCATCATCATCATCAAACACCAGCCTACCAAATAAAGGTAGCACGGTGTCCAAAAATACGATCGGGTGCGTCACATGCAAAGAAGCATGGATCGGTAAAACCCCCCGGATACCAAACACGTGCTGCCTGGCTGAGGCCATGAGACAGCGAATCGACACTCTTCAGGCGGAGAACAATCGCCTCAAAGAAGAGAACACCAGATTGAAGATGGCAGGGATGCACCTCCGGCAACCCGAAGAAGGGAACGACGTGATGGATGCAGAGGACCAACTCCTGGAATCAGAAGGGGAAGGTCCAGAAACTGAACCATGCGTGCGCGAGGAAGAACAGCTGACGCTGACAGAAGACCGCGCAAACAGAGACAGACCCGGCTCCTCGCAACAGCTGTCAGAACAGCAGACCCGAGAGAGCTTGAGCTCGCCTTCAATGATTTTCATTGGAGAGCGAACGCTGCGCATTTTAAAAAATGCCAGGGTCGAAGATAACCTGTTCAACAGGACGGGAGGGGCCCGCCATACGATATGGAGGGACTACCGAACAAAGAGCACAGAACATATGTGCGCGGAGGTGAAGTCCATCGTGGACCGGTATGAAAAGACCGAGTTTCACGTGATCGTAATGAGCGGCCTGCACGACATAGAGACCGCCAAAAATCAACAGAACGTACTGGCGGCTCATACAATGATTATGAGACCGCTGTACTACCTCAAGATCCGGACGGCGCGAATAAAGACGCTCACCTGGGTCACAATCATCCAAGACCCACGCTGCGAGATTACACCCAGCGTGAACCGGGCGGTACTGGAATCGGAGCACGCTCGCGAGGGGACAATTATCGCCCTGGACGTCAGAGACATGGCTCCCGAGAATTTCTACAGGACGGCGGCGAAAGATGGCTCTGGAGTATACAGAGTGACAGCCAAAGGTGCAAAGGAGCTGGAGAAGCGAATTGCACAGCACGTCTATGAGGTAAGTGGCCTATCGCCTCAGAATCAAGAGGAAATGATGGCCGCCGGTATAGAAGCCTTCAGAAAGAAGAAGGACGACCTGGATAAGAGGTACGGGGTTGCAATGAAAACCCAAACCTCGGCCAGTATCTTCAACTACATAAAGAAGAACTTCCCGCCGGTGGGTAGACCCCTTAGGGACTACGATTCCGACGAAGGGGACGACCGGGCTAGACCTGGAAAAACAGGAGAAGCCGGCCCCGATTCACGAAAGAAGGAACGTGACGAAAGAGCCGTTCACTTTCAAGGGAACCAGCGAAACCGACGGAGGTCGAACTCGAGGTCCGACTCGAGATCTAGGCGAAGAACTAGATCGAGAAGTAGAGGCCGGTCGCCAAGCAATAAACGCTCGAGGGTACAATATCGACCCGAGAGAGACCAAGAGCGACAGAGTCGAGAGCTGTACAGACCCCCCCAATACAGC
>NW_003804832.1:2116-3965 GCF_000255335.2 Galendromus occidentalis | reverse complement strand
CGCAATGGAGAAAATTGAGAGGGCAGAAAAGCTACAGCATAGAGTAGACTACCTGACCTTCAAGGGAGCAATCCGAGAAGGCATTCGGAGAGCCACCAAAATGACAAGAAAAAGTAGCGATAATATTTTCAACTCACCTGGGCTAAAAAAAGCTCTTAAGGAGAAGAAAGAGGCGAATAAGAAATGGAGGGAAGCGATGAGAACCCGAAACTGGCGTGAGATACTACGAACGGAGGCTGAATTCCGACATAAACAGGAGCAGCTAACCGAGGCTATCTCAGTCGAAGAGAGGAGGAGTTACGAGAATCTCAGTAGAAAAATACTTGAGGGCCCTCGTCACGAGCGATCGAAAAGGTTTTGGAGGTGTGTGTCTAATCATACAAAACAAAATCGACGCCCTATCATAATTAGAGACGGGAACGGCGCTAAGATCCCCCGAGACGGAGTCAGCGAGCACCTAATGTAGTAACCGAGTATGGTCCTGTAAAACTAGACCTCGAACGGGGAACGACACCGAAGACACCGGTCGATAGGCCACCAAGCAACTGACTACTCTTTATTAACGGTTCTCACATCGTCGCTTTCTGCGCCGGGCGAAAGGCGTTAGCGGCGGTGCCGCACGCTTACCGGTCACCCTAACACCCCCCCCAGTCGAGCGTCTAACTGGGCAACGCCTTGAGGTATATCGCTTGACGGCTGCGGGTGATACCGTGAATTTCTCCGGTGGACGGCGCCGGCGAGCCGGGTAGCGGCGCTCGGCAGGCAAAGGGGTGCTAGAGACCCTCTCACAATAAGCCGACCTCGGCGAGGGTGGCAGTGCCTCGAGGCGTCTGCTGAGTTCTTCGATAGCCGGGTCGGCGGGTGTCGCGTGGGAGATGGACATATCCTCAACCTCCGAGGACTCCGCGGGCGAAACCTCCGAACCAGACGTTGACGGTGCTGGGGGCCGGCTCTGCTGTATGACGAAACTGCTGGCGTCAATGCTCGCGGAGCTACCGGCCTCCATCGGGCGGCCTACAGGAGATTCCTCTTGCTGAGGGAAGCACGGTAGAGACAAGGCCAACTGCAAGCCGAAGTCTTCCCAGGACACCCCTGGCAGGGTTCCCTCGGTTGCATATCGGGGCTTCATCTGGTTAGCATGCCGCGTATGAATCTTCCCCTCCATTAGCACGTCATACATGGAGCTTCCGTGATTTCTGATGACGACGCCCGGTGCCCATCTTCGGCTATTTCGTTGATGAATCGTTCCGTAGACCTCGTCATCCTCCTGGTACCGACGTGTCCGAGTCCCATGGTGTCGGTCATAGTCAACCTTCATCCTGGCTTGGTAGCGGGTCGGTTCGGGAGGTTTAGGCGACTCCTTGGGTACCAGTAATTGCAAAGGCGTTCTGGGCCTAAAGGTGGTGGTCATCTTCGATGATGTTGTTCAAGCCCGTAGAATAATCACCACACAAACGAATCCTGCCATCGGGTTTTTTCACTACGACGATCGGGGCGGCGAAGTTGGAGTGATGCGTGTGTTCGATTACACCAGCTTTCTCAAGACGTTCCAATTCGGCTACGACCGCCGGCATAGCTGCATAAGCGACAGGTCTGGCCTTTCTGAAGACCGGTTCGCACTTTGGCTTGAGTTGTACCGATGCCAGAAACTTTGTGCACTTTCCCAGCCCTTCTGCGAAAACATCTGGGAACCTGCGCTTCAGCTCAGAAGCCAAGCTCCCCTGATCGGGAGCCGTTTTCCTTGCCTGTGCAACGTTCTGTCTGACTGTCGATACTCCCTCCAAGAGATTCTTATAGAAGGTCTGGTCTTGCTTGATCCAATCAAGTCCCAGGAGGCTGCATGTCCAGG
>NW_003804832.1:834-2096 GCF_000255335.2 Galendromus occidentalis | reverse complement strand
CCTCGAAGGGATTCACATGAGAACCCCCGAGAGAGACCACGGAGCAGGAGCTGGCAACGACAACAACAACAGCAACAACAGCAACAAGGTCCTCGAAGACGTGAGGACCCGCCAAAAGGGTGCACACTTCAGACAGTGTCGGCACCCCGGCGCTCCTAACAGGAGGAGAGTACGCCGCCAGCGCCGACGGAGATCACCGAATGGGAATGAAACAGATCAAGTGAAATCCCTGAGGATCTCAGCCCTGAATATTAACGGGGGAGAAACTCGAAGAAGAAATGGGCGCTGGTTGAAGAAGAAGTCCTGAAAGCGAACGGCACGGATATCTTATTGGTAAGTGAAACGAAACTTATGAATAAGGAAACACCCCCTAGAATCCACGGATACATGGATAGGGAAAAATAGACCAGGAACGTCAGGGAGGAAAGCCTTCGGAGGAGTCGGAATACTCGCAGCTCAACATCTCGAGCTTGAATTAAAAGGCTCGGGGGATGATTGGAGCTGAGGAATGGGTTATAATATCAATATACTGCCCTCACTCAGTCTCGAAGTCGAATAGACAACAGCTCAACTCCTTATCTCAATTCATCGACCAAAGATGCCAAATGAAAGGAGTGGTGATCGGAGGAGATATGAATGCTCACACACATCTCTTCCGAGAGCACAACAACACGAGAGGCAGACTATTATTGGAGTTTGCGGATCGGCAAGGAATGGTTATCTTGAACTCGTCCGACCTATGCGAAGGCCGAAACACGAGGAAAGAGGCCACTATCGATTACATCTTATGTAATGACATGGTATATAGAACGTGTCAAAACATGATAGTGGACGAAAGGAGGGAGGTCACACAATTGAGTGACCACAACCTTATTATTAACATGTCACATATTGGTGAATGAAACCAAACAAGTGGCGAAGAAGTTTAAAATTATAAACAAATTGAAAGCAGCTAATATCGCAATGGAGAAAATTGAGAGGGCAGAGAAGCTACAGCATAGAGTAGACTACCTGACCTTCAAAGGAGCAATCCGAGAAGGCATTCGGAGAGCCACCAAAATGACAAGAAAAAGTAGCGATAATATTTTTGACTCACCTGGGCTAAAAAATGCTCTTAAGGAGAAGAAAGAGGCGAATAAGAAATGGATGGAAGCGATGAGAACCCGAAACTGGCATGAGATGCTACGAACGGAGGCTGAATTCCGACATAAAACAGGAGCAGCTAACCGAGGCTATCTCAGTCGAAGAGAGGAAGAGTTACG
>NW_003804832.1:0-814 GCF_000255335.2 Galendromus occidentalis | reverse complement strand
GAGTGACTCTCCGTCCGTATCGAGAATGGGTTTGTACCGGTTGATCCATTTCTCGAAGGTGGAGTCAGACTCGGGATCGTAGTCGAAATTCGGAATACGGTTGCTCAAGGAATCCGTGACTTTTTGGGACTTTCCAGTCGACGAACTCATCAGGTTTTTGATCATATCCTTTTGCGATTCCGCCGTCTGGAGGAGAGCAGCCCGAACGGCTTCCTGGACGATTAGGCCTATTTCCTGAGCCTGGAGCATCTTCGATGTTTTCCGTGGGTTTCTGTATTTTCCAGAGACTGTGAGCACCTCACAACCACTGAAAAAGCCTCCTCGTCGCCACTGTAGTAACCGAGTATGGTCCTGTAAAACTAGACCTCGAACGGGGAACGACACCGCAGACACCGGTCGATAGGCCACCAAGCAACTGACTACTCTTTATTAACGGTTCTCACATCGTCGCTTTCTGCGCCGGGCGAAAGGCGTTAGCGGCGGTGCCGCACGCTTACCGGTCACCCTAACACCTAACAAGAATAGGATGTACCATGCTGATGGCCGAGAGATGCCCCCAAGATACCCACGAACCGCTAACGCTGGAAAGCTCGGGAATTCAAACGAGCAAGCTGGAGATGGAGGCGATATTATCCCACATACCCAACAAGACAGCCACAGGACTAGATGAAATCCCTGCGGGCATCTTGAAACATATGAAGACCGAAGGACTAGACTATATTACAGATCTAATCAATGACATCTTCGAAGGGAGAGAACCCATTCCAGAAGACTGGAAACGTGGGCGAGTCTCACTGCTCGAGAAACCGAACTC
>NW_003804831.1:0-2368 GCF_000255335.2 Galendromus occidentalis | reverse complement strand
TCGATGGAGGCCGGTAGCTCCGCCGAGCATTGACGCCAGCAGTTTCGTCATACAGCAGACGCCGGCCCCCAGCACCGTCAACGTCTGGTTCGGAGGTTTCGCCCGCGGAGTCCTCGGAGGTTGAGGATATGTCCATCTCCCACGCGACAACCGCCGACCCGGCTATCGAAGAACTCAGCAGACGCCTCGAGGCACTGCTACCCTCGCCGAGGTCGGCTTATTGTGAGAGGGTCTCTAGCACCCCTTCGCCTGCCGAGCGCCGCTAACCGGCTCGCCGGCGCCGTCCACCGGAGAAATTCACGGTATCACCCGCAGCCGTCAAGCGATATACCTCAAGGCGTTGCCCAGTTAGACGCTCGACTGGGGGGGGTGTTAGGGTGACCGGTAAGCGCGCGGCACCGCCGCTAACGCCCTTCGCCCGGCGCAGAAAGCGACGATGTGAGAACCGTTAATAAAGAGTAGTCAGTTGCCTGGTGGCCTATCGACCGGTGTCTTCGGTGTCGTTCCCCGTTCGGGGTCTAGTTTTGCAGGACTATACTCGGTTACCACAATCATGCAGAATTCCAGGAAAGAATACAAGAACGTCATAAACGAGATACTCAGGAGCAGGCTTTTTCCCAAATTCTGGAAGAAGGCGAGCGTCGTCCTGATAAGGAAGCCGGGGAAACCCGCCGAACTCCCGAATTCCTACGGACCGATCTGCCTCCTGAGCACACGGGGCAAGTCGTTGGAAAGCATTCTGAACCAGCGTCTCCTCAAGGAGCTAGACGATAATCAGATAATCCCTCCTACTAATAAAGCGCGACTGTCCGTGCTCAAAAAATTTCTCAGAAGCTCTTGATACTTTGCTCAGAGTATCGGTACTCGACACGGACTCAGAAAAGCGTGCTCAGGATGATCCCTCCTACTAATAAAGCGCGACTGTCCGTGCTCAAAAAATTCCTCAGAAGCTCTTGATACTTTGCTCAGAGTATCGGTACTCGACACGGACTCAGAAAAGCGTGCTCAGGATGATCCCTTTGATCGCGATTTTGCTGCGAGACTGTCCCGCGGGGATCTACCTTGCTTCTCGCCTCCGAGTCACTTCGCCAGCCGCCGAGTGACATCACCTCGCCAGTCGGCCAGCCGCTGAGTGATATCACTTCGCCAGTCGACTGATATCACTTCGCCAGTCGAGTGATATCACTTCGCCAATCGCCGAGTGATATCACTTCGTCAGCCGTCAGCCGGGCCAGCCAGCCCTACCTACTCTAAAGCTCCCGAAACACACTGAGCACACATTGAGCATCATTAACAACGAAGTCTTGGAGACTGCCAAGACAATATGAGTGTACGAAGTAGAGACTCGAGTTCGTCTCTCTACCTCTCTCTACCTACGAATCTGTATACTAATAATTGAGTGCGAGTTGCACCCAGGTTCGATCCTTCGGCAGCGAGAATTTTTACTTCATTCGAGTATCTTGAATCAGCTTTCGGCGTTGCGTCTAGCGCTCGCGCCCCACGAACAGTCGCGCTTCATCAGTAAGAGGGATACGAGGGATAGTTCACAGTATCGGTGAGAAGGGTAAAGGAGAAACATCATTTCATCATGGTTGACGGTAGGAGTGATTATCGCTATGGGATTAGAGGTAACATCAACCCTTCATCATTGTCTACCGCGAGCCGTAGCAAAACTCTGAACTTCGCACACACGCTCTCCAGCGAAGGATCCCATTTTCCCCGGTCTAGATTGAACTACCATGAACCGTTATCCCTCCTACTGATGCACATATAAAGAGCGAGATCCCTGATATAGGCGCTTGGGTTTGGTAAATCGAAATCTATTGCATAGACGAATATAGTCAAAAACTGATGAAATCTACTTTATTCCTCCTCGGAAATCTCCACCGCCTCGGCGGTGATTTGCTCCATCTCAGTGAGGGCTTCATCTACCAACACCCGGTCGGGAAGTGATATCATGTGTTGTAGACACAGAGCGCAATTTCCGCAATTGCCCATATATTTGAGGACGGACTTTTGGAACTGATCCATGTTGGCATCGGCTGGGATCTTGACCAGTGTTGGGCAAATTCTCGCCGTGATTATGATTATGATTTTACCGTAATCATACGCCTGCGTATGATTTTGCCGTAATCATACGCATGCGTATGATTATCACCGTAATCATACGCTCGCCTATGATTTTGACCGTAATCATACGCATGGGTATGATTATGACCGTAATCATACGCATGGGTATGATTATGACCGTAATCATACGCATGGGTATGATTATGACCGTAATCACACGGAAGCGTATGATTATGACCGTAATCACACGTGTGATTATGATTATAATCACAGACACGCGTATGATTATGATTATAAT
>NW_003804830.1:0-8686 GCF_000255335.2 Galendromus occidentalis | reverse complement strand
AGAAGAAATTTTCATGGATCAACCGGAAGGATTTTCCGATGGAACTAACCGAGTATGTCTGCTGAAGAAATCAATCTACGGGCTCAAACAAGCTCCGAGATGCTTCCACGCGAAAATCAAGTCAGTATTCTCAGATATGGATATGCAACAGAATAGCCAGGATCCATGCGTCTTCTATGGCGAGAACAAGCTCATGCTCAGCCTCTATGTGGACGACGCAATCCTGACTGCTGACTCTGAGCAAACAATCATCAATTTCTGCAAACAATTGGAAAAGGAATTAGATATTACCTACAAACCAGCAGAAATGTTCTTGGGAATCCAAATCGAGATCAGCAACGATAAGAGCATATTCATCCATCAAGAAAATTACGTCAAGGAAATTCTCGAAAGGTTCGGAATGAGCAACTGCCGACCTACGAAAATTCCAATCCAGCGAGACTGCTACTCGGAGGACACCACGGAAAACTTGACTGATGTCCCTTATCGTGAACTCATCGGATGCCTGAATTATCTCACAATTTCAACAAGACCAGACATCTGTTTCGCAGTCAGTTTCCTGTCAAGGTTTCTAGACAAAGTGACAAAGAAGCGATGGAACGCAGCTGTATCGCTGTTACGATACTTGCGCGGAACGACGAACTATGGTATTCTGTTCAAGTCGAGCGCACCTGACGTCTATGAATTTTACTCCGACGCAGACTACGCGAGCGATCCACTCTCCCGGAAATCTGTCTCGGGCTCAGTGACTTGCTCCGGCAAGAGTCCCGTCAGTTGGCATTGTCGAAGACAAACTTCAGTTTCTCTCTCATCTACAGAATCCGAATTGATTGCTGCATGTGAGACTGCAAAAGGAGCAGTCTACCTCAAGAAGTTCCTCAGTGAACTCGGAACGGATTTCGTGCCTGAAATCCAGATCGACAACCAATCCACGATCAAACTCGTGAAGGACAATCAATTTAATCGAAGGACCAAACACATCGAAGTAAGATACTTCTACATAAGAGAACAGCTGGAAAGCAAAAACAGCTCTCGGTAACCTTCGTTCCAACGTCAGAAATCGTCGCATCGGGCAGAAAGACATCTCTTGTAGTCTTTGCCGAATCGCCGACATGCATGCGAGTAGCTGTTCGCCAGACGCTCCTTTGAGATTGAATTCTGGAGTTGTTGGCTCGCTCGTAGGGCTTTCGTCTTCGTCTCCGGATGTCGTTTCGCTGGCCTCGCTGGATCGACTCAACTCTTCGACCTTTTGTCTCGATGTCGAGCAAGACGGGGTGTACACTTCTGTCTTCGGGTCCTTTTCGGGATTGGAGCTTGCAGGATCGGTATTTTTCTCTCCATTTGCCGATTCATCTTCGGCCACGTTTTTGATCGGTGTCCGCGCGGTTGACATCTCTTCGCTGGGTCGGGGACGGTCCGCTTCTCCACCAAATGTAAGATTGCTGGATCAGGATGGAACAGATTTCAGTTTCACACGAGGTTCGATTTATTCACTTCTCTTAGCGCGTTACGACTCTTTCGACTGCTGCCTCGGAAGTGTCTGCTCTCGTCTTACTTACGACGACATGCGTTCTCTAGTGACGCGGCGCGCTACATTTGAACGACATCCGTATCGACGTGTCCGAACGATGTCTCTTGCGTTTGCCTAAGTAGTCTAATGATCCAGATACTAACGCCCGTCAATCTCTGTTGAAAAATGAATAACTGAATAATCCTATTCTCACAGGAGAAGAAGACAGGAACGGTGTCTTCTTCACCGGATTCTTTGGCAAGCTTCGCGAGCTCTCGTATGGCGTCGTTGCGTCAGGATGGGAGAACCGGTCCCCAGCACTGATTTGAAGCCAAATACTGGGTTGGAGACGTCGATGTACGCCACGGCGCGATTACGGAGCACGTTCAAGCGGTTCTTCACAAAATGGTTCAGACCAAGGGATCCCAAGTGTTCCGCGGCGAAGCTGCAGAAAATGATCGAGCGCCTCGGCCGCCATTTCTGTTCCTTGAGCTCACCGAAGACTCTCGCGAGCTCCTGTAGGGATGCGAGTCCGCCCACATTCGAGGGACTCCAGGAATCTCTGCCAGCGCCCACGATGATGTATCTGTCGGGCTCCACACGACCGCGAAGTACGCCGAACACATTGGTCAATTTCTCTGGGGCAGTCTTTTGCAGGGTGGTTACTTTCAAACTGACACTGCTAGGACCAATATGATAAACCGAGCTGGAGTTGCCCCTCATCCTGGAAGGAGCCACCAAATCGGAACTCTCGAGAAGCTGGAGGAGACTCTTCGCCATGGGTCCGTTGACGGTCTGCACCACTAGATTTTTATAGCTGGCTTTAGCATCCAGATCATCCAGCGAATTATCGGACCAATTATCGCCCTCGGGAACGCTCGTTCGAGGGAAAGCGTTCATATCCAAGTTTGGATAATCGAAGATGTCTTGGTAAAGCAAAATTCCTGCAGCCCCGAGGGAGGTGGCTTGCATAACTTGTTGACGCAGGGGAGAGACTCCAAACCTGACGAGTAGGATGGCGCCCTGCGTGCAGTTTTTCGAAGCGAGATACTTCGCGTCTTTGAAATAAAGCTTCGATGCGTATACGAGATGTCCGTTTATCGTTTTGTTTATCGAGTTCCCGACGAAGACGAACTCTTTCATGGTCAAACTGAGGTCCATTCTTTCCTTCAGAGTCCCGTTCGGATAGATTATCTCTATCGAGTTGGGCTTGCTGCCCTGAGTGGTGACGGGAGCGGTGAACTCGTCAGTGTAGATTTCATCCAAAGCCTTCCTCCACTCGCTTTTTGTGATCTTGACGATATGGTCATCTAGCAATGAGTCTTCCCCGAAGAGTTTGACGTGACGGACGAATTGGCTAGCGCTGACCATATCGAGAATCTTGTCTTTGACGAGCGGATCTTCGTCATACACCGAGAAGAGCGCTACCGATCGACCGCGAGCGCAAACAGTGTGCTCCGTATGCGCGAAATATCCAATGCAGAGTCCGATGATCGCAGCCACGGAGGCGATGGTGCATCCTCCGAGCAATAGGTGTCGCTGGGTGACGACATGGTGGATATCGTGCGTCGTTTTCTCGTAGATCTGGATCCGACCGCTCGGTCCGTCGTCCACCCACGCTCGCTCCTCCGGCGGCACATCCTCTTCATCCCGGTACGGTCGGTACTGCGCGGACATTATTCACGATATATCACCGAATCAAGTTCAGGATGCGCTCAGCAGTTCCACATGGGACTTGACTCGATCTTTACAGAAATGTGGAACGTCTCTGTGACAGAAGACTCCCGACGCGCATTTGGTGGAGAAGCGGACCGTCCCCGACCCAGCGAAGAGATGTCAACCGCGCGGACACCGATCAAAAACGTGGCCGAAGATGAATCGGCAAATGGAGAGAAAAATACCGATCCTGCAAGCTCCAATCCCGAAAAGGACCCGAAGACAAAAGTGTACACCCCGTCTTGCTCGACATCGAGACAAAAGGTCGAAGAGTTGAGTCGATCCAGCGAGGCCAGCGAAACGACATCCGGAGACGAAGACGGAAGCCCTACGAGCGAGCCAACAACTCCAGAATTCAATCTCAAAGGAGCGTCTGGCGAACAGCTACTCGCATGCATGTCGGCGATTCGGCAAAGACTACAAGAGATGTCTTTCTGCCCGATGCCGTATCCGACCTTCAATGGAACCGGAGACGCAGCAGCATGGCTACGGAGCTACAAGAAAGCGGCGAACTTCAACAAAATATCGACGGATGATAAGCTAGACCGTGTCGGAGCGTCTCTAGAAGGTGACGCCAGTGCCTGGTATCACAGAACGGGCTGGCACGCAACCTCATGGGAAGAGTTCGAAGTAGAGTTCAAAAGGAGATTCATCGACGAAAAAGCTATTCGGAACCGAGCCCGGAAACAATTGGCAACCATGACGAAAGACCCGGACATGAAATATGTCCACCATTTGAGTCACGTGCTGGAATGTTGCTACGAGATTGATCCAGAAATGTCGCACGAAAATATCATCGAGAAGTGTCTGAAGACACTATCACATGAGGACATTCGCTCATTCGCAGCAGCACAGCCCAAGTCAGTCAACGAACTCAGGGATCATCTCGCTTGGCTTGACCAAACACTTCCGTTCTGCAACAAGGCTGTCGAAAGCCCGTTTTCGGAATCGTCAGAACGAACGATCAACCAGCTCTCATCATACCGATCTCGATCCAACTCACGTGAGCGAAGGAATACCGCTTGCTCACCTACGAGATATCATTCGGAAGAACGCAAACGTGAGTCACGCTCACCATCGAGAGAGCCAGCAAGATTCGGAAGATGGAAACCCCAAGGAGGTGACGCTTACGGTGGCAGACCGAGCGAACAGCACTACGTCGGAAACCGAAGGACCCCCGACGGAAGACCAATCTGCAACTACTGTAACAATGTTGGTCATACATTGAAATTTTGCAGAAACAAGGAGCGGAAAATACCCAGAGTACTGGCGGGAAACGACCCTCGACGTTGCTGAATCCGTTCCGTGAAGACAGTAACGTCGCATCAATAATTCACGGGAATTTGGTAAAATTGTATTTCGACAACAGTGATCCAGTACTAGCCTTGGTAGACTTAGGAGCCGATATATCAGCAATCCGTACCGAGTATCTGAAAGCCAAACAAGTTTTTGATCTCGCCTCTCACAGCCCTCGACATGTAACCCTAGCCGACGGTTCACGAACTCCGATCAGAGGATCCTGCACGCTCCGCCTCAAATTGAATAAACACTCGTCGCCATTCCCGTGCGAGCTCGTCATCATTGACTCACTGAACAACAACATCATACTGGGATTGGATTTCTGGAAATCGCATGGCGCTCGAATAGATCTGAAGGACGACTTGATTTGGCTGAACCGAAGGATAGGCAACACGCTTAATCTCCGAGAAGCCCAAATCAATAACTTCAAAACCGACGACCATGGAGGAGTAATCGAGAAGCATGCCGAGATGATACAATCGGTTACCCATCGGAAACCTACGGGGTACTCGAACAACTCGCAGTCCACCGAAGGCTACCAAACGTTCCGAGTAATCACTACTACAGTCCTCCAGGCGGGGGGAGCAACAACGGTTCACGTCGAAAAGCAACGGAAAGATGGTGCAGAGAGAGAAAGATCGTACATAGTGAAACCGCTCACAGCACTACTCGAAAAGAAACGGTTGGTGTGCCCCCATTCGATCGTCACGGTAAGCCGAAGCAGAACCAAAGTTATCATCGAAAATCATACCGCAGAGAGAATTATTCTGCCCAAAGGGATGAAAATCGTATCCTGTCAACTTGTCGGAGACGGTAGCATTCATAGAACCATCGCGACAATGTCACCTGGGACTTGTGTCGATCGGGACTCTGGAAGACTTGATCACGCTCTCGACGACATAAACAGAGCGATAAACCCCGATCTCAGCACAGAAGAACAAAACGTGATAAGAAGAATCATTTGCAGATTCCCCTTCCTGATACCGAAGAAAGATGAACCGCCCAGACAGACGCACCTCGTATCACATGCTATTGAGACTGGAAATCACGCACCCGTGCGAACGCGTTACAGTCGCCGCTATGCACCCGCAGAACGCGACTATATCGCTGCGGAGGTCAAGAAAATGCAGCAACAGGGAATCGTGCAACCCTCAGCAAGCCCATGGAATAGCCCGGTTGTTTTAGTGAAGAAGAAGAACGGCGAAATACGTTTTTGCGTAGACTATAGGGAAGTGAACAAGATCACAAAGCGGGACACATATCCATTGCCACGAATAGATGACGCCCTCGACTGCTTGGCCGGCGCGGAGTTCTTCTCATCCTTGGATCTGAAGTCAGGATACTTTCAATGTCCGTTGGACGAGAAAGATCGAGAAAAGACAGCTTTCGTAACGCCGGATGGGTTATTCGAATTCCGCGTCCTACCTTTCGGTTTGTGTAATGGGCCGGCGACTTTTGAGCGCCTCATGGACACCGTACTTCGTGGCAGGAAATGGAGGGTCTGTCTAGTTTATCTAGACGATCTGTGCGTTTTTGGAGAGACGCTAGAGGAACACAACAAACGACTCACGGACGTCCTCGAATGCTTAGACCAAGCGAATCTCTCTCTCAACATAAAGAAGTGCTCATTCGCGGCTTCAAAAATTCTCCTCCTCGGACATGAGATAACGAAAGACGGAGTTCGACCAGATCCGACCAAGACCGAAGTGATCCGCTCCTTCCCGCTCCCATCGAACCAAAAAGCAGTTCGGAGCTTTCTCGGCCTCTGCTCCTATTACCGGAAATTCATCGAAGGCTTCTCGAACATCGCAGCACCACTGAACGGCCTGCTCAAGGAAGGCACGAAATTCCGGTGGGACATGGAACAGCAGAAGGCGTTCGAAGAGCTTAAGGATAAGCTTGTGGGACCGCCGATTCTCGGACACTTTGACACCACTCAGCTAGTCATCATACGAACCGACGCGTCGAAATTTGGGATCGGAGCGATACTTGCACAGAAAGATAAGAAAAACGTCGAGAGAGTCATCGCATACGCTAGTCGCACCTTGTCTGGCCCCGAATCGAGATATTCAACCACTGATCAAGAAGGCCTAGCCGTAATATGGGCTATCGCAAAGTTCAGACCGTATGTTTATGCTCGACCTATAACTGTCGTCACGGACCACCATGCCCTCTGTTGGTTGATGACATCCAGACACTTGACAGGTCGTTTGGCGAGATGGGCGATGCAATTACAAGAACACGATGTCACGGTAATTTACAAACAAGGAAGAAAACATTTAGATGCCGATTGCCTATCCAGATACCCGCTCGAGCCCACGAGCCGATCGCAAGGGACGGCTACGGAACCCACCAAGAAACCATCGATCACGATCCAGCCCGCTCCCAAACAAAACCCATCGAGCCAAGCACCGCAGTCTATGCAGACTACAGCATTCGACACCCGACGGAACGAACCTCAAGATTACTCACCCGATCGGAAGTCACCGTCGATCAACGCACTCTCGCTCGAATCACTGTCCCAGCTCCAGCTCACGGATTCCAGCCTCGACAGAATACGAGCGATCGCGAGACGTTCCAGTTCATTCGAGACTGTGTCAGGCGTACTCTACAAACGGAATTTCGCCAGGACAGGCGACAACCTTCTACTTGTACTTCCAAAAACTTGGAGAGAAGAGGCCCTACAAGCAGCCCATGCCCATCGCGAAGGCGGCCATCTGGGAATTGCGAGGACGTACGGGAAGATCACTCAAAAATATTATTGGCCGTCAGCTTACAGAGACGTCGAAATGTTCGTCAAACGATGCCGTGAGTGCCAAAGGAGGAAACCGAGCACCGAAAACTTCGGAAAGCTTCAGCTCATGAACACACCGGAAAGTATATTCCACACGGTCGGAATCGATCTATTATCCTTCAACGAGACAAGTCGTGGTAACCGAGTTATTATCACAGCCGTATGTCATCTCTCGAAGTACCTGGTGGCCAAGGCCCTACCCAATGGAACAACGGAAGAGGTGGCGAAGTTTCTGGTGGAAGATATCATATTGAGACATGGAGCCCCACGCGTTCTGATAAGTGACCTCGGTAAGGTATTTCTATCCGAGACGCTAGACCAGATCAACAGAAGATGCGGGACCGAACACCGTCGAACCAGCCCGTACCATCCCGCCACGAATGGATTGACGGAGAGGTCCCATCGTACAATTGCAGATTGCCTCAGTAAATACGTCAACAGAAACAAAACGGACTGGGACGAGATCCTGCCATTCGCCGTACACGCCTACAACACCTCCCCACAAAAGTCCACAAAATTTTCACCGTTCTTCATCGTATACGGGAAGGAAGCCACAACGACATTCGACACAAACCTTCCAGCACCACCCGAAACCAGAACCATCACCGCCAACGAATACGTTCAGAAGTTGCAGCACCGGGTGAACGAAGCCAGGGAACTCGCGCGACAACTAGCAGACAAGGAAAAAGAAGTGAACAAAGAGCAATACGACAAAAACAAAAAAACACCGAGTTTGAGATAAACGATAAAGTGTGGCTACACGTTCCCTACAGAGGAAAAGGCCAATCGGACAAACTTCAATCACGATTTTTCGGACCTTACATCATATCAGGACGTCAAGGACCGGAAACATTCGCGCTCGTCGCAGATACCGCAGCAGTCCTCCCAGGATCCCGCAACAGAGCACAAATAGCACATGCGTCGAGACTGAAACCTTACGTTTCAGCTGCCGAAAAACCAAGGATGGACACCGAGTCGAATGGCTCCGCCCGAGCCAAAGAAATCAGTCACGAGGACACCCCAGCGGTCCCATGCGACCTGACGTCAGCGTCACCTCCCGACGTTACGTTGAGAGGACAACATGACCAGGAGAGGAGATACCCAAAGAGGAGCCGCAGACCCCCTCAGTACCTGGGTCGATAGTCGGACGAGAGGCTATAAGTCGGAGGATTCCCATTCGTTTTTTTTCTCACTGAGCCGGGACGGCTCAGCCTTGAGGAGGGGGTAGTGTGAGAACAGGATTATTCAGTTATTCATTATTCAACAGAGATTGACGGGCGTTAGTATCTGGATCATTAGACTACTTAGGCAAACGCAAGAGACATCGTTCGGACACGTCGATACGGATGTCGTTCAAATGTAGCGCG
>NW_003804829.1:0-22130 GCF_000255335.2 Galendromus occidentalis | reverse complement strand
TACTTCGACTGATGGATGTGGATAGTTCTAAGGTCTGGGGAGATGTCTATGTGCAACCCCAAGAAGAATTCCAGTGGTTTGAAAGTGATTTCAAGTGCCTTACCGAGTGCAATGAGGAATTCTTCAGCATCTTCTTTGCATGAGGCTCCCGTAATGCCATCATCGACATATAGAACTACCACGAGTCGTTTCGGTCCCTCGGAGAAGAACATGCACGGGTCCGAGGTGCTCTGGGTCAAGGAAGCATTTCTTGATTTTCCTGTTAAATTCTTTCGGAGCTTGCTTCAATCCGTAACAAGCTTTCAGCAGCTTGCAAGCTCTCCCAGATCCGTCCTTAAAACCTTCTGGCTGAGGGGCGTGAATTTCTTCTTCTAAATCTGAGTGCAAGAAGGCCGTAGCCACATCAAATTGATGTAGGGTCAGTGCCTCCTGTGCTGAGACCGCTAGGAGCGTTCTGACAGTTTCGAAACGAGCTACTGGGGCGTACAGTTCCTGGAAGTCCCTTCCAGCGACCTGATTGTAACCTTTGATCACAAAACGAGCTTTTCGGCGGATAATTACCCCATTCTTATCCTCCTTCGTTTTGAAGATCCATCTATTGCCTATGGTGCGCTCTCCCTTAGGAAGTTCCGTGAGTTCCCATACATTGTGATGCTTCATCGAAGCAATCTCTTCGGACATGGCCTTCAGCCCATTCCTCTCTGTAAGGTGAACTATATACTTCATTAATACTGTTGGGCGCGTCCGCCACTTCATTTACACTAGTGTTCTGTTTCTCCACGCTAGATGGCGCTGCATCTGCGTAGCCGGCTTGATATCTATCAGGCGCCTTCAGCTTGGATAGATCCCTAAGTCTGCGGCCTGCATGACTAGGTGGATTAACCTCAACATCTTGCCTGTCGACAGCCGCTCCGGCGGCAGGTACTTCTCCGGAAGCACCGGCATCAAATCCTTCATCGGCTAATTCTACGGAGGGCTCAGGTGCGCGCTCCGCTTCTTCGACAGCATCGGCAGTCAGTCCATCTCTGCTGCTGCTCTCTCCACTCTGCGCCGCACAGTGGGGCCAAATCGGATTTTAGGTGGACAAAAGTGTTCCAAGTAATTTTTCAGCTTTCTGAGGTTATGGGAGTCTGAAATGGAGCGGAGGACTGCTGAAAGCATTTACAACACCACACGAAGCGGGATGAGCTCACAATTGACGTGTCCCTACGTGGACAGTTTTCACTTCCCGATGCGACTCAGACGATGTCTCTTGAGAGAATGATTTATTCCATAGCGTCTGCTCTTATATATAGAATACACAGGACTTCGTCGTTGTATGATAATACACAACATTCCTCCCTTCAGTTTGATTGCGGCCAGAGCCTACGCAATCCGGCAAGAACCGAGTAATCGGTCGGCTTTTTAGCAGCGCGACCGGGTTGAATTCGGCTTGCTGGAGTTGGATCAGCAGATGGAGACTCAGCAAGCGTAGCCGGGGAGACCGGACTTGTCTCAGACGGTTGAGATTGAGCGGAACTTCCCGAACTGGCAGAATCGAAAGCCTCTGAGACATCAGCGGTTGGCAAGACCTCCTGAGATCCGGGCAAGAATTCCTCTTCATCTTCTGCTTGAGCCGGCAGTTGCTTGATGGCCAAAGCCATTTTCTGGAGAGTCTCCTGCAGTTCCTCGGACAAAGCCATGGTTCGGGAACGTGTCGACTGCGCCAATGACGTGTCCCTACGTGGACAGTTTTCCCTTCCCGATGCGACTCAGACGATGTCTCTTGAGAGAATGATTTATTCCATAGCGTCTGCTCTTATATATAGAATACACAGGACTTCGTCGTTGTATGATAATACACAACAACAATAAGAGGAAAAAAACATGATATGACCAGTCGGGGACGGAGTTCAGTTTTTATTCTACTCGGATTCCTTCGACTCCGTAAAACTTATTCATCGGCGGCAGAATAATCGCTCGAGCAAGCGGAAGCTGCCTCAGAGCCCCCTTATTCTTCTTCTCTGGGTCCAGAGTCGTCTTCTGACGATTCAACATCTTCCGTCAATGAGTGGTAGTCCAGCAAGCATCGCACCTCTGGATCCAGAGTTTTCTGTTTTTTCCGTGGGATTCGCCGCATAGAGACTACAAGGGGATCTGGAGATACCATCAGCATGGTGAGCATGTCGGAGCTTGTATTTATTCTTGAGTTTTTCCGAGTGTTATGCAACCTGAACCGACGACAGTCCTTATTTCGGGCCTCTTGTGGCTCTTCTGCAAAAATTCCCAGAGGCAGCGGAAGATATTCCATCACTTTGACGCTGTGATCTAACAACTTATGAACTGTCGGAGTCGGCTCATACCATGGGTACTCTCTCCGTAACAAGTCTTTGGTTAGCTCGACAAACGAGCCGAATCGCTCCAGGTCAATTTCGGACATCGATGATGGCGTAAGGAGGATAACCCGAAACCTCACTATAAGAGTCTCGTCAATGCCGGTGATCGCGGAACTCACGGCAGCTTTTTTTGGCAGTATTTCCATCGTTACTGTTGCCGAAACCGGGTCTTGGCTGGTCTACATTGAGACCGAGTATCCTTTTGAAGTCTGCTTGGATCCGCATTTTCTTAGCATTGATGCGTTCTAGTTCTCCTTTATTCACTCGTTTTTTTTTAAATTCTAGCCTGTAAGCTAGTCCGAGTAGGAATTCGAAGAGCCGAATCCAAGCATGTAGAGTGGAGAGTGCAAACCTATAGTTCTCTGGTACATCAGCGGGAAGATGACCGCTCGCTCTCTGTTTCGCGGTGGTCTGACAAATATAACACCTCTGAGTAGACTTTAACATCGGCCATGGTCAGGAGCAGATCATGTTCAACGATGATTTCGACCATTCCGATCATGATTCTATTGGGCCCCAAGGCAGAAATTTGAGCTGTGATACGCTCCGTCTCCGATTTTATGACAACGGCTGTCTCCTTCTCGAAGAGAAACATGATTGGTCGGCAATAGCGCGTCGATCCGGGGGCTGGATTGCGCCAGACAATCTCCCCGGAGTTGACCGCTCTGAGCTCGAGGGGCCCCCATGAGATCATAAAGAGTGCGTCATCCCTCGCTCCTGAAGTGATGAACCTCTGCTTGTAGATACTGTGACTACCGCTACCATCGCAACCGCACTTGCTTATCAGAATGAAATGCACGTTTCCTTCTGCCGAGAGCTGCTCCATTTTGTGGTTCAAGACCATGCACAATCTGATAAGGGTTAGGTCCAGGAGGGGCTGCAGCCGTATTTCTGCTCTCGTCTCGCTGATCACGATCTCTTCCGTTGCAGGCAGGCAGGCTTATTTGGCGCCTTGAACCCTCTTATATGAGGGGTATAGTTCGTGTCCCGCAAGGATAGCCTCGTCTCTGAGCATGTTGTATGTGGCACGTGTCATTCCGCCATTCATGTTGTCGGGGGTACTATCTTCTTGGGATACGGCGAATGAAGACCTCGGTATTAACGAACCAGCGAGTACCACCTCTAGTTTATTGAACACACACACAGACCGCCACAGCCGACCTATAGTCGCTGCGCGACCGACCTCTCTGACTCCTCGCCACACTCTGTTACATCCTACCCTCTATCATCCGTCCGACACATCACACGTCCGGCTAACACCTCGAACGTCCATCTAACATCTCTACCGTCTAACGTCCGTCTACATCTCTATGTGACCACGACAATGTAGATACTGAGAGCTTTCTCTGGAGAATGAGGGTGAGGAGACTTGAAGTCGGGCGGGGAGGAAGCGTTGCAGCTGGCGGCAGGTCCACTCAAGACTTCCTTAACTGCTCTGGACGCGCGACGATCGCCGGCAGCGTACAAGACGAGATGGCTTGCATGAAGGAGCTGGTCTGCTTCTGTACTGAGAAGATGATCGACTTTCCTCCTCTTAGATTTATCGCTCGAATCAGCGAAGCTTTTCGAGGGTCGACCCGTCGGTTGCTTTTTTTCGGGAGGGAGTTCCAGGAATTCCACGCTGAATTCGGAGTTTTTCTGCTTCAAATAGTTCGCCACGCGAGGGTTCTCAAAGAAGGCATCGGAGTTGAGCCGCATTGAAGTTTCCTTCGGTTTAGTCTTGCTCTTACTCGACACTCGTGTTCTCGCAGCTCACGGATGTTTTTGACGTGTTTCGTCTCAATTCCTTTCCCGCAGAATGAGACTATACACTTAATCAGCTCAGCTGAATCGTTTTTTGCCGAAGCTATTCAACCAAAACTCAGCGAATTTACTTCGATTCGGAGAAACCACAGTCTTCGCTAGCTTAGCTCCTTCCATGACGAGTCAGACGGAAAGCGCTGCTCACGGGAGGACGATACGCTCAGAGATGATCGGAATATTCACTTGAGAAAAAGATGCGGATTAGCTTGGTGGAGATGAGTTGGAAAACATTGTCGCTCTCTTCTCGCTCTCCACTTAAGTCTGGGAACGAGTCAACGCCGCGCCAAGACGCGACGCCCACGTCTCGGACCGGAAAAAACGTCAATCGCCTCCGACATATGGACGTCAATCTCTTGGTGCTGATTTGGATTCGAAAAACTACATGAGAATGGTCCCGATCCACGGGATCAGATCCCAACTTTGGCTGGACAGTATTCGAGAACCGCTGGATTTCGCGCCTCAATTTTTTTTCTGCGGCCAGTAGAGGCCCGAAAGTCCCCCCCAAAAAAACAGAGGGGGGACACGTGGGGATACCGCATTTCTAACATCGAGAATTTAACGAATTTCCTAACTTTTCCGTCTCGGCGAAAAAGTCTTCCCAGCAAGTCCAGAATCGGCTGACTCGATCGGAATTATGTGGGATTGGGAGATAAGGACGGGAACTAAGCGCAGAGAATGATTTTCCCCCATTGCGAGGGCACGAAGTATGTTCTTTTCCGAGAATGACCGATTAGGGGGAGAAATTCATCAAAATTGTCGTAAAATAAAAAAAACAATTTTTTTCTGGCAGGTGCCAGGGTGGCTGGCGGTGCGGAAAACGTTGTATTCATAGTTCCCCCGCGACTTTCAAAGTCTTACGAACATTCCCAAACCCATAACCGATCAAAATCCGGGATCGATTTTCATGGACTTTTGTCCACCTAAAATAATTCGATTTGGCCCCACTGTGCGACGTCTTTACGAACTTTCTCCTTCGAGGGCGAGCTCGTTTTGATTTTCCACATTTTAGTGACAGGCACGGCGCAGGCCGCCGCCGCTGCTTCAGGGGGGTTCCTGTTGGGAATCCAGAAGGATCCTCAACGCTGCACAGTGGGGCCAATTCGAATTTTTTTGTGGAACAAAATATGTCATTGATTCTATCGACGGATTTCGCTTCCTCAAGTCGAGATTCATTCAAAACTCGGTGTCTGCAAGCTTTCTCGCGATGTGAGGAGGCCCTGGAGGTCCACAGAGGAAAGGATCAGTCGTCCGATAATTTTTTTTCCGCCGAGACAAAAGGATATTCCCTGGATGAGCATCATCGAATCCGACTTTATTCAATATCCTGAGATTCCCGCCGAGCGTCGGGATGGATCATTCCTCCAAAGAATCGTCGCTTGCGCTCATTTCGGAATCATCTGGGGTTATAACACAATGGATTTCTCCTGAGACATTACCTTGGGGTGCATGCACCTCAGCATCGATTTCCATCCGGCAAAGACCCCCTTCTATCTCTGATATGTCGTTTTTCAAAAGCGATATAACCTCCGGATTCAATACTTTTGACTTCGTCATCATCGGTTGGCGAAGAGAAGCGATGAACGGATCCGAAGATACCACTAGCATCGACAACAAATCGAGATTGGTGTGAAGCCTCGAGGTTTTCCTCGTATTGAACAATCGGAACCTGCGGCAGTCCTTGTTCCGCGCCTCTTGCGCTTCCTCTGTCATCAACCCGATGGGCAACGGGAGATGCTTGACAACTTCTGGAGCATGGACTGCCGCTTCCTGGAACTCGACGAAGTCGACGGAAAATTCGAGGTTTTCGCCCCCCATGAATGGGTGCTCCGCGACGAAATCCCTGGCATTCCTGCGACTTTTCGTCAATAGTTTTCGTAGGAGGGCGGGCCGCACGACTGACGCTGTTCTTGTGATCTTGCCTTCTGGCTAGCTCGCTTGAAATATTTTCGGATCGCTCCACAATCCAATCCGTCAAGGCTTCGAGGTCGTACGCACCATTCACATACCGCAATTCGAGCCATTTGATGGCGAAGTCTCGGCGAGAGACGGAAACTTTGATGCCTGGAAATTCCCGCAATGGACACAATGAGTATATCGATATCAATATGTGCTTTCGGATTTCCATGAGGGTAGAGATTGTGAAGGATAAGTTCCATATCCATGGAGAAGCAGCGAGGCCTGCAGCCGCGGCTCAGGGTAATTCATCGAGCTTGCTCGCTGAATGTCTGAGGAAGGATCGATAGAGAACTGATTCATGTTTGATAAAATTCCGATGAAGGTCTGATAAAGTTCCGAAAAAGGTCCGATGGAGGTCCGATGAAGGTCTGATAAAGTTCCGAAAAAGGTCCGATAGAGGTCCGCGGACTTAAATAAGAACCTTACGAAACCTTAACATAATTGAATCAAACGAAACACGGAGATGCGCCGCTGAATACGGTTCGGATAACACTGGATTATTCTGAAAGCGGAGCCGAGCGGAGGCTGATATTTTTTTTATAGCCTAGTCAGACTCCAACGCGTCCAAGAAAAAATTTCAACGAGACGATCGAATGCGATCATGAACTCCCGGCACCGAGGAAATTCGCAAATATTTGAGAAGATGGGGTCCTTCATCAGAAATCGATTGTGAGGTCAGGGAGCGACCGATTCCGTCGAGAAAGGGTCTCAGACAAAGATCGGGATCCGGATGGGACTTACTGAAAGTTTTTCCTCCATCGAAAATCCTCGGCGTGTGTCTCTCGTGGAAACCAACTATTGAATGACTGAGTCGACAGAATCGCTACTTTCTGAAACCCTTGTTTTGTGTTTTCCGCAACCGCCTCTAGCCGACACTGTAGATCGGAGGTGTCAGGTTTCTAGACTCTCAGATCGAGTCGAACATTTATAGCTATCTCCGAGTTCGTTCTTTCGCCATGACTTTTTTCCACAAAAAAAATCGATTTGGCTCCACTGTGCGCTGGTGCACTGAGAGTCACTCGGCTGGAGTCCTGACCAGAGTTCAGAGTTGATTCGGTACAGGTTCCAGATGATCCCCGAGGGGCAAGTTCCCTTAGGGAAGGTACTCTAAGGAATGAAGACGCTCGTGACAGAAGGATCTGTGTTTAGTCTTTATTTCCGTGCGGTATATACACTGGTTGTAGTCGTGGGTATGCATACGGCCATAGATTACGAAAGTTGACCATCAGTCTTTCGTACAGTGGGTGAACGGTTACAAAGTACAGTGCGACCTCAACTTGAGTCATTAATTGGTGCCCCACGGTGCGACTCAAGTTGAGGTAAGGTTCTCTGAGTAGCTAAAAAGAGGGACTTCCCTATAGTTCGGCCGGAAAGAAACACTTCTGCTGACGTCTTGAAGGCTAGGATATGGAAACCCTTCATGTTTAACGAATTTAATTTAGAATCGTCACAAGCGAGCGAAGAAATGATCTCTTTTGCTCTGTACCACAGCTCTTTCTTTTTCCTCCAATAGATTTTGGTGCGGCGTGAGAGAGTCCTCGACAATTCCCTTTATCTTCGCGAAACGGCAAGAGTCGGAATCCATATCACGAAAATCGACCAGAGCTTGCTCAATTGGGGTGAACGAATCCCGGAGCTTCTTGAGTAGGCATTGTCCGCGTTCTTGCTCCGGCTCCTCTTCTTCCTCAATGTCATCCTGGAGACTATGAAAGATGAGCTCTTCGTTTGAAGGAAGTTCGTGATCAGACTCCAGGAGATCGTCGAAATCTTCTTCATGTAGATCCATGCCTACACTCTTACTCAGCAGAACCAACTTCGCTGAATCCCCAAGCTCCTGTAACTGGTCATGACCCACGACTTGGAATAGGGGCAGAGCTTGCTCCAGGATCTTCTAAGGCACTGCTCCAATAAGCCGTTCCAGGCGCGTCCGATGTTCAGGACAGCCTTGTGGATGTTGGAGTCCCTTCGGAAATCTCGGACAGATTTTCTCTCCGCGCTATCATAAGCCTTCATCGCATCGCTTGCTCGAAATCTCGAAAGTCAATGTCAGGTAGGACCTTTCGAGTCTCGCGATCACTTGCTGATCCATGGGCTGGAGCAAACACAAGGTGTTGGGCGGCAGATAAAACACAGTGACGTTCCGTTCGAGCTTCTCCAGAGTCTTTGGGTGCCCCGGGGCGTTGTCGGGGACTGGCAGGATTTTGAAAGGGATGTTCCTTCTCACGCAATACTCCTTCGTGGATCGGACAAAATTATCCAAGAACCAACTCTCGAACCATGAGGTTGTCATCAACGCTGTCGGATTCGACGCCCGCAGCACGAGAAGGCCGGTTTCCGGCATTTTCCGGAGCGCCCTTGGGTTCTGCGTTCTGTACACAAACAAGTAAAGGATGAGCTTGCAAGCGCCAGCTCTGTTCCCTCCTAAAAATAGGGTCAAACGGTCTGTCGCGCTCTTATAACCAGGACTTCTCTTGTTTGGCTATGAAGGACCGATCAGGCACCTTTTTCGAGATAAGACCTTTTTCGTCTACATTAAAGATCTGCTCCGGGAGAAATCGTTCTCGTTCGATGATTTCGCTCAGGATGTTTGGGAGACTCGAAGCGGCTTCGTGGTCAGTCGAGGCGATCTCACCCTGGATCTTGACGTTGTGGAAGCCACGACGCTCTTTGAATCTCATGAACCACCCGAGGCTCGCGTCGAAATCTAAGCCGGAAACTCCTCCGTCACTCCATATGAGATCTGCGTATAAAGGACGAGCTTCCTACTGAATAAATTTGGTGCTCAGCGGAACACGATTGTGGAAAGCTTTTTCCATCCGCGAGGAAGGCATGTCCTCCATCTCACACATCACTCGGTTCCGCTTCCTACTGACGATGCTGTGATTGACGGTCGAAGCATCGCTCGCAACGTGGTCTCTTATTCGTCCTCCAGTCCGTATTACAGATGAAACACTCGTCCGGCACATCTTGAGCGAAGATGCTATTGAAGAGACCTTCTCGCCATCTTCATGACGTTTGAGTACGCTCAATTTGGTCTTGAGACTGACAAACTGTCTCTTCCGTGAGGGTTCCGGCTTCTGATTCGCACGTGGAATGGAGCGAATCATTTTTCGCGGCTCTGTCGTATCGACGAGTGCGATGAGCAAGTAGAACACCATCTGTCGAATCTGTGGTAGTGCAAACGCTATCTGGAACGTGCACGTCTCGTCGAATCACTCAATCGTCGATCCAACACGAAGCGCTCAGATGGATGATATCTCGCTCGAAATGCGGCCTAGTCTCAAAATATGGGTTCCATGGGTCAGATAGAAATAGGTGACACAAGTACGAGGACGACTCAAGTTGAGGGGACTTAAGTGTGAGGTCGCTCTGTAATGGCTATTCGAAATTTCCTAAATGCTAGAAGGTTACAACGGCAGCATATTCGTTTAATCACATCATATACCCGTAGACACTAAAGACCGTGACGATGGAATATGTTATTCCAACAGTTCTTCACCTCGACGATCCTTTGATACAGGTTTTGTCAGAAATTGTGATCCTTCGTCATCGCAAATAATTCGGTATGGGCGTTCGTTGTAGGCGCTTTAGTGAACCTTGTCGAACTTTCTTGGTGACAGTGAAGATGCAGATTTTTCAAACCGGAAACTTGTATTTTCGTCGTAATAGTGAACTTGGAAAACACAGACACTTATTCGCGCGTCGCGTAACAGCTTCTGCTTCCTATCAAAACAACTTCTCTTAAGCAACCGACGGAGCTCAATTGAAGACCTTCCTGTGGTCGATATGATCTCTTGGCGGTTCCCTTCGTAACAGGCGCGTAGAATCCGCGAAAGTTCACGGCATTTTTAAGCGATTCTCCATATAAAGTCCATGGTGACCGAGAAATTACACGACATTCCGGCCGAACTGAGGCATGCCTCTTTGGAATACCTAATTTTTTGTGAACGTCTCACACAATTGGGAGCAATCAGATGAACCCGAAAATTCCGTACACCGATCATCTGCTTCTCATAGAAACTCATTCAGATCAATGGCTATTCACCAACACGTCTCGTTTCGTCGGGGCATGAAGAAATCACTTCGAACTTCGAAAGGGTTCTCGTAACGAATTTCGAGAGGACAAGTACCAGCAGAAACTTGAACTTCTTCCCATGGGAAGGAATTCTAGCTACAAAGGGAGACCTTTGGAGGACTCGAGGCTCCCGAGCGGAAGAGAAACGATGTCATCAGACGCTGGAAACCATCATCGGAACGTACCTTGAATGACTTATCATGTATGCATAAGTCGACCATTCCTAGAGCTGAGCCCGCAAACCTTTTGAACCTGCTGGGCATTGCTCAAAATGCTCGATACGCCTCGACGCAACATCCTCACCCCTACTCCACCAGAGCACCGCGAGACTGCGACACACACAACTGCCGCTGAGAGCTGCTGCCGGGGAGGTGTCACTCTCGTGTTTCTAATCATGAACAGACGACAAAACACCACAACACCGGCGTTTTGTTTTGTCGGCAGTTGTGCCTCGACTTGTAAATTTTTCGGACCCGCGAGGGACGAGAACGACGTCCGCGAACTACAGGCTGGAATTGACGGTATAACCAAATGGTGCTCAGAGAATGGTGTGTTTCTCTCGCCGAACGAATGTTGTGTTCTTGTCAGGTCGGGCTCCCTCCCATCCATCACCCCCTATCACATCGATGAAGACGCTCTCCCGGTAAAACTCAGTGTACGGGACCTCGGAGTGACCATTCACGCAGACCCTGACTCCAACGATCAATTTTATTCTCTGGTTGTTCACGCACAGAAGGTCGTGAACTGTATATTTAGATGCTTCGTAATCGGGGACCCTGAGGTATACCTCCGTCTTTACAACTCGTTTGTCCTCTCGCGGTTTCGGTACCGTTCACCCGTGTTGCTTCCCTACAAAGTCAAGCCATCGATATGCTGAAGTCGGTTCAGAGACGGTTTCTCAATAGGCTACACTGGAGATGTGGTCTCCCACCGAGAACGAAATCACTACCACCGGTCATGGATGTTCTTCGAAAACAGTTCCGACGTGCTCTTCACCGATTCTTATTGGTGAACGAAACGCCAGCTTTCTCCAACGCTTCCACTAATTGCGGAGTCGTGGCACGATCACTCCGAGATCGCTGCCGAAAACCGACGCGATGAGTCACTTTTTTTCGTGGCGGATATGTTCCCAGGTCTCCAACAAAGACATTCCCAGTCAGCTTTCTTTCCCGTGCCGTGCGCTCTCTTAGCGCTTGATGCACTCTCACTAACGATGTGTGTTACTGTACCGTTACCACCCTACCCTTTATGTACCAATGAAGCGATTTTGCAACATTTATTCACTGAATCTGACACGCCACTCACCGACGGGCTTCCACGACTTCAGCGAAAATGGAGGCGCTCAGTGCGGCGAGTCGCCATCGAGACACCGATTCGTGATTGGTGAATGGCTCAGAGATGTTGGCTCGCTGATGTTTCCGGAAGCGTAGTGGTTTCTCTTCGGTGTAATTCATGGGTCCTCAGTCACCCTGCGGCTTCTCGAACTGAAATGTTGCACTTATTCCATTTGAAGGATCAAGAAAATCAGCGACGATCGGAATCACACAGGCGTAGTGTCGATCCCCGCTCTGACATGGCATTTAGGAAGATATTTGGAGTGTACGACAACAAGGATCTTCTCGTCGATCCAATCAATTCGGTGGTCTCTTTAACGGATAAGGTCGTCAAGCTCGAAATCCTTTATCCCTATAATGTAAGGGATTTCATTGCCGACAAAGAATCAATCCTCGATATGAAGGCGACGGGTGGAATGGGCAAGCACTTCAACATCGAAGTCCAGGTCGGGTACGGCCAAGATTACGAAAAAAGAGCCTTGTGCTACCGAGCGAAGCTCTACCAGCGAGAACTCAGAAAAGGAGAGAAGTACGCTCGTCTGGAGAAGACGATCGGTATACATTTTCTCAACTTTGACGTGAGGCCTGAAGAAGAGAAATACCATAGCGCCTACGAATACGTCGACCGGTTTACCAGACGGCGGGGGCTCCACGATTCGGAGATACACCTCATGGAGCTGAGCAAATTCTCCGAAGGCATTGGTGAAATTGTGGAAGATTTGAGTCATGCAATGAAAACCCCCCTGGATTGCTGGTTGGCTTTCCTGACTCGTCCTACTTTACTGAGGAAGGATAGCTTGCCGAGAGAATTGGAAGTCAAAGGCATGAGGAAAGCCTTGTCCGTTCTCGAGTCGATCAGCTTCCGCGGTGTGAAGAGGAAGCTTTACGCAGCGCGGGAGGAGGGTCTCCATGATGAAGCCGTTCGTAAGCAAGATATGGAAGAGTTCCGGGGAACGGAACAGACGAGTTCCGACTTTTAGGCTTGAAAGTCGGAACAGACGAATTCCGACTGCTTAAAAGTCGGACCAGACGAATTCCGACTTTTAGGCGTTTTCAAATTTTCAATGTTTTTGCGAATAAAAACTGAAAGACCGACCGATTTTGCTCTGCTTGGTCTCAAAATGCTCGTAAAAGCCTCCTCTATCGAATTGTCGGGGTCAGACCGCTTCAAAGGTCCTAGTTTTTCCGTCAAGTGCTTTCTAAGAGGTCCCTCTCCCACTTTTTTCATCTTTTTTTAGTTTCCGATGGCTCTAGCTCAGAGACCATCGCTACGAATCGCACCAAAACTTGGCCAGGTATAGCCCCAACCGAGCTCTATCCGCCACCAGAGTTTCATCGATCTAGTCCACTCAGGGGCGGAGCTAGAATTTTTTGAAGACGAAAAATGGCGAAAAATCGAAAAATTGAAATTTCGGAAAAACTGGACCTGATGGAGAAAAGCTGTTAAGAAATTCGGATTCAGCGCTCCCGGTTTACCCCGAAATAGCTTTCACTTTCCTTGTAACGCGAAAAAAGTTTTTTTTTGTCGAGCTGTGTTCTCATCAGATCGGCGACACCGGCATAGGAGGTTGCTGGGGAGAGGCTTGTCACCGTCATTTGATCCCCGATCGCATGGTGAAAGTCGACGACTACACAGCTCTGGTTTCGACTCAGCTTACATAATCGCACCTCTTCTAGCCAGATGCATAATTGCCATCTGAAATCAATCTCAGAGGAATTTGAAACTGTAGTGCTGGGTATCGAGTGAACAGTACTCGAAATCGTTGAAATTCCAGTCGTGGGAGAAAACGACTCAGAGACGGAAGATGATGAAGATAACGGAGTAACCGGCTCGACCAGCGTCGACTTGGTTGAACTCGACGGAGCGGTCGATGTCGTAACAATGACACTTGCTGGAGTGATTGAATTGGTGGTTGAAGATGGTTTAAGGGTTGAAGCAGTTGTCGACACTGGTCTAACAGTAGTAGTTGAAACTGACAGACGAACAGTTGTAGATCGAAAAGAAGGAGTGGCCCTAGTAGCCCGAGTGGTCCGATAAGAAGATGGTGGCTTTATCGTAGTACTCGAGGAAAAAGCTCTAGAAGGATGAGCTGTAGCAGTGCAAAGCCCTGACAGAGATCGGCATCTCGGTAGGAACGAAGCGCTGCCACTCTCGTCGATAGCTGAAATCCATCCTCGGGGAAGACGTCGTGGTAGATCTTCGGTACCCCGGTACCACCACGCGTCGAGATGGATATCCAGACTCAGCTGAACTAGGTTGATGAGGATGACGTTTGTAGAAAGCAGAAACAGTCAGTCCAGATGATCGAAAGACAGGCCTGGATGTTGTGGAGGTAGTTGTCGACGAAATTGGAACAAAAGTGGAAGTCGATCGAGCAACGAAGCTGCTTGGAGTTGTGGACGAAACAACCGGAGCTTCGGAAACCTCCTCCGCGGTGTCCTCAGTGGTGGAATTCTGAAAAGGTTCCGCCTCCATGTGCGAACGCTTCGTCATGTTCGCTGAGTGAAGCTGAGTCGGCTCGAAATTGTTGGAATACAGATGACCTACAGTCTTCTGTAAAGTAGCTGTAACATTCTCAGTATGATTATGAATAGCCTCTAGGCAATCTCTGTACCCGGAAAGCCCTGATCTGAAGGACTTCCGCCTCTAGATCAGTGTTCACAAACGACCCTGAAAGACTTCCGTCTTTCAGAAGTGATACTCTCCACTAAGGTATATATACTGGTGATAAAGACTCGCTCAAGCGAGGAGCTACTGATTCACAACGAATCCCTGTATCTTTATTCCGCCGTGATCTTCCAGGCTCACAGCTTACTTTCAGATCTAGTGTCCACCGACTGACCACCAGTGGGTTATATCCAACATTCGTTATTGCGCTGACTTTCTTAGTGAGTGACTCGTTTGTGTTCTTAGTGAAACAACGGTGCATCCTCGAGAAGTGCAAATGGCAACTCGAGACAGACAACGAGCACAGGAAGATTCCACTAGCTCCCACGGCTATAGTGACTTAGGCGATGATCAGCCCGGGCCATCAGAACTAAGCTTAGGCGATACTAAACCACCAAGGGGTGATGACGACACGGGAGACATCGGCGAGCTCCATATCGCGACACGAGCTCGCAGCCGTGATATTGTGATCCTGAGACTTGACGGCAGCAACTATACGGAATGGCGTGTGCTTATCGCTCCAGCTCTGGATGCAGATCCATATGCACTGGAGGTGGCGATGGGAGATCTCATCCCTCCTACCCCCGGCCCCGGATCAACGGACAAGGCCTCTGTCATCCAGCAATGGAAATACGATGCAGGTAACCGGGCGGCCCGATGTACGCTTTTCGCGTCACTGCAGCCTGCTCTGGCTGTATCCATGTTCCCCGGCAATTCGGCGACGGTCGCTGCCTCTGAGATGTGGAGTGACATTACCGGTCGGTTCACCGCCACTAACGGTGGGCTTAAACGACTGGCGATGTCCAAACTCACGAGTTACACCTACCAACCGAATAAAACCGCCGGTGAGAATCTCTTCCGTTTCAACCAGATCATTTCCCGCCTAGCTGGTCTAGGACTGGACATCCCGAATGATCTGAAGATCACATTGCTGCTGGACGCTCTCCCACCTAACTGGGAGTCCTTCAGACAAGGATTCACCTCGAGAGATGAATCTGCCAAGTCCTACTTCCACCTGCAGGCTGGGATTGAAAGTGAGGCTCTGAGGCAGGGGAAGTTCGAGACGAATGAGATAACAGCCTTGTTCTCAAAACTTCGTGGCCCCGGCCCTAGGACTCACTACAAGAGAAGACACCATCGTAACGGCCATGTCACCCGTACAACAACCAACACCACCGAAAGAACCTGTTACAACTGCGGTAAGAGCGGGCATATGATAGCTCAATGCAGTGCTCCAAAGCAGAACAGAAACTTCGGTCAGACCCGCCAGTCTTCGGGTCAGCAAAAAAAGGGCTTCAAAATTCAAGTCTGTCGAAAATCAATCATCAACAACCAAGGGAGGACCCTTGTTCAAGCCACCAGGAAAAATGGTCTCTACTGGTTATACCCCAGCAGCAACGCCAAAGGCTTAAAAGGCTGAAAGTGAGAAAATGAAAGGTCAGCCTAACACAGATGCATCGTAACTTCGCATATATCAACGTCGTGTGGTTAGAGTCAATGTTGGAAAGGGAGGGATATGAAGTGATCCAAGATTTTGTCAATTGTGACAGTTGCATCAAGGGAAAGATGCACAGCGCTAGTTTCATCAGAAGCCTTCTAGCTCACTTGCCCCTCGTATTGAATGGATTAACAGTGAAATGTGCTCCGTGAGTACACTCTCACGTGGAGAACACAACGCCTTCCCTACATTGACGGACGATCATAGCAGCTTCCGGAAAAAGTACTTCATCCGTAACAAATCCGAAGTGTATGATCGCATCAAAGACTTTCTCAAGAAGTTCGAGCTCCGAAAAGGACACCAGGTACATCACCTCCATTTGGACGGCGGCTCAGAGTTCCAGAATAAAAGACACTAGGATCTTCTGAAGTCTTCTGGCTGTTACTACTTGTACAATGCTCCATATACCTCTCAACACAATGCGGTCAGTGATAGGATCAATGGAACGCTATTGAGCCTAGCTCATAAGATGATCATTGACTGCAAGTTGGAAGAGGGTGTATGGGCCGAAGTGGTCAACTTCGCCATTATCTGTCTCAATATCACCAAGATTATTGAGCCCCCTGGAAAGACCCCGTTCGAAATGATCACTGGCTATAAGCCATACCTTGGTCTTGTCCGTCGGTTTGGTACCTGACGCTGGTTCTATAACATAAAGCCAGTAAGGGACAGACTCGACAATTGGGCTATTGCAGGAGCAATAGTTGAATTTGATGAAGATGGGTTGAGCTACTGAATTCTGGGAAAAGGAACAACCATTGTCCGTCGCATCCGTGATGTCGACACCAGAGAACCAGCTCCGCTTCATGGCCATGAATATCAACTTCCGCCATCACCACCAGAAAAATTCAACCGTCAACGACGAGGCTCCTGACGAAGAGAAAGCAGAAGAGGGAGTGAAAGAAGAACCCTCTCCAGAAGTCGACGGCGATTAAACCGACGCTAACGACGATGTCTGGCCACCAACACGGAACGTTGACGAAGAGCTCGGAACAGCTCCCAGCGAAGAAACTACTCCTGCCGAAGACACGCGTGCCTAAGTAAAGAAGAAACGGCAAGGACGGACAACTGTTCCAGACGAGGGTCGCAAGTACAGTTTACATGATAGAAGTAAACTAAAGGCACCTGAACGATATGAAGCAAGCCCAGCATTTCCCTCCACAAGTAGTACTTCGAATATGATTAACATAGATAAGTCTGATATGCAGGTAGACGTACCTTTCAGCTTAGAAGATGTTAATCGGTCAAAGTATAAGGCTAAATGGCTTGCCGCCATGGCGACCGAACTTGAATCGTTCAGAATGAACCAGGCGTACACCCTGGTTCAGGCAGCTCCAGGACAACAGGTCCTGAGCAATAAATGGGTTTTCTCTTTGAAGAATGATAAAGATGGTAACATTGTTAGAAGGGTCGAAACCCTGAGGACGGTTTTGGTAATCTCAGCCTCAGAAGGGCTTTACCTTCATCAAGCAGATGTCTGCACTGTCTTCCTCTCAGCCTCACTTGATCGCAGGCGGTATATGAAACAGCCGGCTGGCTTTGAGGATGGAAGCACCAGGGTCTGTGAGCTAAAGAACGCAGTCTATGGTACTCATCTTTGTGGATGACTGTTTGCCGGCAGCCAGCAGTGAGAAAAGGATTGAGGATCTAATTGAAGAACTCCAGAATACATTTGTGCTCACCACGAAACCGCTTGGTGGATCTTCCTGGGATTGAGAATTCAAACCTCTCCTGATAGAGGGAGGACCAGGATCAACCAGGCTCAGTACATCAATGAGTCCTTGGAGAGATTCCAAATGGTAAATTGCAAAGAGGTCTCAATTTCAATCGATGCAACCTCAATGTATGCATTCGAAAGAGAAGTAGATCTCTCTCGGTACTTGGACAAACCAACACACCCCTTGTGAAATGTGAGGCTAAGAGTTCTTAGATACGTATCTGGAACTAAGAGTTATGGAAAGTGAAATAGCCGCATGCATTGAAGTGGCCAAATCATGCTTGTGACTCACAAGACTTCTGGAAGAAGTCGGCCTTTCCATCGTTCCTGTACCGCGTGTAGACAATACAGGCTGCATCCAATTTATTGCTCACCGAAGCACAGGTGACCAAGCGCTCAAAACATACTGAAGAGATTGAAGAGAAAATAGAGGAGGGCATGTTAAAAGACGAACATTGTCCCACTGACTCTAATATCTCTGACCTGGGCACCAAAGACCTACTAGAAACTAGGTTTGTCTCTTTACGGAATCTTGCAGGGATAGTACAGTACAAACTCGATTATATCACACTAAATTATATCACCCTAAAAATTTCAGAACTCGATTATATCACCCTCCTGATTTTCTCGCCACGACTCGATTATATCACCTAAGAAAGCATCCGAATGCATTTTTCCGAATGTCCCATGCCTGAAATTCTCAAAAACTCGATTATATCACCTTCACGACATACCAATGTCCCCGTGTATCAAACCTGGCATCGGCTTGATGCCGGATGCAAACATCCATCCAATCAAGAAAAACTCTTTTCTATAACGATAGAGGAAACGTGGATTCGAGGCACTAGTTCGTGCCCATTGCAAAAGCAGCGGTTCGCAATCGGGCAAGTCGAATCAAATCGGATAAATCGCAGTTTTGTTGCGATTCGAGCCACTGCAAGGGCGGTCTGCAAAGCGTCCGCTGCTTGCGCAGCGGTCGGGACATCCGGCGGAGGAGAATCGTCCTCTTCTTCCTCTTGTGAGTCTTCCTGCGTATCGGCTCCTGACTCCCCGTCGTCTGCGTAGACTGCTCGAACCTCCTCGACGATTTCGTCATCGGTGAGATAGTGATGCCCAGTATCAGTGGAGTCGCAAGCCAACCACTCCATATGTTCTCCGGATCGCAATCCATGAATCCAGGGACCTTACGGAGTTGCTCCCCAAGGATCACAGGCTCGACGAAATCTTCGATAGCATCCGGAGCGCAATCGACCTGCCTCCAGGGCAAGACTTTGTTCCAAACATTTTGCAGAGTAGTGGTCTTAACAGATGCCCATGCCTCGGCCAGCATGTAGCAACAATCCTTTAGATTGATGATCTTGTTGAAATCTCGCATTAAGGCGTTGTTCCCATCATCGAGGGCAAACAGTCGAATCATGATTTGCTTTCGGTACATTCGCTTCAGGCATTCAATCGCGCCTTGGTCCATGGGCTGAAGAAGCGCGGTTACATTCGGAGGCAAAAAAATTACGACGAATTTTCCATTCTGTGTCGGCAACATATCGATCGGCGGATGGGATGGGGCATTGTCCAACAGCAGTAACACCTTGCCTTCCTTGCCGAGAATCCTCTGATTCTCTTCGACTTCGCGAATGAAGACGTTCTGGTACCAGTCGAGAAAGATCTCGCGATCCATCCATGCCCTCTTCTGCGCTCTGTATTCCACCGGAATGCGAATGTTCTTGAAGCACCGAGGGTTCCGTGATTTACCAATGATCAACATCGAGATCTTGTGACGACCTGTGGCATTAGCGCACACCATCGCGGTGACTCGTTCTTTGCTACTTTTGTGCCCTGGAGCCGTCCTTTCATTCCGAGCTGCCAATGATCTGCTGGGCAAGGCCTTATAAAAGAGTCCTGTTTCATCCGGGTTGTAGATGAAATCGAGATCGAAAGCTCCGTCGTGCAGGAGACCATTGACTTCGGACACGAATCGTTCAGCAGCTTCCACGTCGGAGGACATCCTCTCACCTTGGACTTCCAATTCTCGGATCCCATGGCGGTTCTTGAACTTTCCCAACCAACCTTGACTTGCTTTGAACTCAGGGTCCCCTCCAAGCTTCTGATTGAGCTCCAGAGCTTTCTGGCAAATGATGAAGCCAGAAAAAGGAAACCCAAGGGTACGCTTCTGTACAAACCACTTGTACAAAGCCGCTTCGAGCATTTCGTCTTTCGCGGTTTTCATCACCTTGACGCTCGTTGATGCTCCTTGTTCTGTCACAGACTGGCGAAATTCTTTGATTTTCGAAGCATTCTTCTTGATGTTGGATATTGTGCTCCTGTCGACCCCGTATCTCTCGGCCAAAAAAAAACTCTTTTTCGGGCTGATCCACACAGCCAAGGTTTAACGTCCCGGGTACTGTTATTCACATTGCTTCCGAGGACGGATCCATAGAGCAAATGTACCCAGGAGGATCAAGGCCGAGTACCTGCATATTTTTCCGGCAGCAGGGATCGAACCCACACCGCCTCCCGCGCGAGCGGCGTCGTTGCGGCTATGCACGTTTGCACGAGTAGTGACAAACGCGCTAACCACTCGACCACCCGTCGGTATCTCTCGGCCAGAGAAGCTTGAGTCTCGCCTCCTTCAAGCGATTGGAGGATTTCTTCTTTCTGCTCGAGGGTCAAAACGGTTCTGGTCTTCCTTACGATCATGATCACGCTCAGTGTGACACAGGTGGATAATTCACGTTCGAGGGAAAATCACAAAAATCAGCAACAGAGTTCCCGGGGAATGTAGGGGCACGCAGCTCGGACCGCTTCAGTGTACCGAATGAAACAGTCGCTCGGCTTCCAGGAGCGTTCTTCCTCTTCTCGTTGTCTCCGGTCTCTTTTCCGCCGTGCGACGAATGCTTCTCAGAGAATTCAGAGCCTCTCAGACGATGCGGAGTCGACCCTGATTTTCTCTGCCGACAGCAAAAAGAAACATCCTCCTCATGTTACCTACCTCTGCCTGCTTCTTCGACGCCTCGAGCTCTTCCAGTGACGGATCTCTATCGGGATTCTTCGACTTGCTCTAGCCGATCGGTGGAGCAGAATCAACCAAAAAATATTACCATGACTCGAGAGATAACTGAACAGATTGAGATCATGGCTGGTTCTATCGGTGTGATATAATCGAGAGGACGGTAGAGGGTGATATAATCGAGTCTCCATTTGTTTCTATGGAGTTTGTATCCGGAGGGTGATATAATCGAGTCGAAAATGTGATATAATCGATTTCCCATGGAAGTCTATGGAAACTCGATTATATCACACTCTCGATTATATCACCATTTTTGGACACGAATTAGGTGATATAATCGAGTTTGTACTGTAAATCACGATGCAAATGCAGATCGTGATCCTCCTTCTGGAATTCGGAGCAGGGACGTACTTCGAGTACGCCACTATCTGCCTCCCGAAGTGCACCTGCTGCCAGATGCCATGCACCATCAAACTTTTTCGGGCTGATCCACACAGCCAAGGTTTAACGTCCCGGGTACTGTTATTCACATTGCTTCCGAGGACGTATCCATAGAGCAAAAGTACCCAGGAGGATCAAGGTCGAGTACCTGCATTTTTTCCGGCAGCAGGGATCGAACCCACACCGCCTCCCGCGCCATGCACCATCAGAGGAATTGAACCGAACTACTTCCCAATAGACTGCTACCTTTTCGGCCCAAGAATGCTCAAGAAAGGCATTACCGAAGATAGCATGTCTGTTGTCAAACGGAACGGTATTGGGAGGAGTCGCAAGTTGAATTGTTTATTACAATTATGCGAATCACACTCCCCAAGGTCCGGAGTTTCGGACAGCCCCGATTCGCAATATCATGATACTACTCAAGGTACTTGATCAACCTACTTATCCTTTTCTTTTGTCTTCATAATGAATTTCCGATCTTGTGTGATATAAAGACTCGAATTTATCAGACGAAGACAAGAGGATTAAAATTAGGACATACCACTCGGTACTTAGCATATTCGCCAGGGAGGATGAACATCTCATCTCCGGCATACTGACGAATATTCACTTCCATTTCTGAAGCGATCCTGACAGATCTGCGTATTAGAACGCATTCCCTATCCGAGTCAGATCAACAGATGTGGTTGTGATTAGAATGGGTACAACGAAATCTAGACCAAGAGAGATGAACTCTTATCACTGAAACTTCAGTAGAAGCTCGATTTCCCATGGAAGTCTATGGAAACTCGATTATATCACACTCTCGATTATATCACTATTTTTGGACACGAATTAGGTGATATAATCGAGTTTGTACTGTAAATCACGATGCAAATGCAGATCGTGATCCTCCTTCTGGAATTCGGAGCAGGGACGTACTTAGAGTACGCCACTAACTGCCTCCCAAAGTGCACCTGCTGCCAGATGCCATGCACCATCAAACTTTTTCGGGCTGATCCACACAGCCAAGGTTTAACGTCCCGGGTACTGTTATTCACATTGCTTCCGAGGACGGATCCATAGAGCAAAAGTACCCAGGAGGATCAAAGTCGAGTACCTGCATTTTTTCCGGCAGCAGGGATCGAACCCACACCGCCTCCCGCGCCATGCACCATCAGAGGAATTGAACCGAACTACTTCCCAATAGACTGCTACCTTTTCGGCCCAAGAATGCTCAAGAAAGGCATTACCGAAGATAGCATGTCTGTTGTCAAACG
>NW_003804828.1:0-2306 GCF_000255335.2 Galendromus occidentalis | reverse complement strand
AGTAGCTGGAAAGAAACCGTAGGGACGCGATGAGCGTGAGCTAAGCTGACCGTTGAAAAACATTGGCATGGACCGTTGGTTGCTTGATCCACCCTGGCCGACTCATTGCGCACCTGCACCTTAATCATTCTTGGAGATGATGATGCTGATATACTACATACGGGGGGTACTAACGTTGTATGAATCCTACTCACCCAGCGCGGTCCTGCTCCGTTTCCGTGTCCTCTATCGGGACGTCCAGTATCGTCTTCGCTGTGCTGCTTCGGCATAGTCCTTCTTGAATTCGCACGACGTGCAAAGCCGACTCTCGGTGGACTGCTGCATTCCTATGATAGGTGGGCAAAGGTCTCTTCAGCCCTTTCGCATCCTCAGCGGATCAATTCGTTGTCCTCGAAGCGCGACCGGTATCTTCGGACACTTCTTGCCTGAGCTCCGGGCACTCGAATTCTTCTCCTAGATGTTTTGATCCTGATCGATTGAAGGTGCGTCGGGTCGGCTTCAGCTGTGCTCTCGAACTAAGCCGTCATCAGCCCGAGCCGATTGATGCATCATGAGCCGGCGTTTTTCCCGCTCTTGACTGCCGTAATTTCCCCCTGCTTCCTTCCCATACAGAGCCTGACAAGAATCCCGCAAGTATCGCAGGGGTTCGGGGAAGGAAGAAAAACACAATGATTGATCGGGACTGGTTCTCACGAAAAACGTCTTCCGTGGAAGGAGCGCGCGCTCCGATCGATCTCGAGAGTGTTGAGCTGTACCGACTTGTCTCGATTGCCCCAGATGCCGCTTGGCAGCGCCACTGAAGCCGAAAGAGAGCGAGCCCAGAGGAGCTCTCTCGCTGGGTGCGTGGGAGCGCGAGCGGCCTTCGCCGGAGACGTCTGAGAGAACTCTTTTTATTGACGAAATCCACGGATCTACTGTTGGTCTGACAAGTCGATCCGTGACAGAGCCTGACTGCAAGAGGCTTGCAACTGACATCACAATAATCCTACCAGACGAAGGGAGAGGATCCCAGAACCGAAGCGGCACAGCTCAGTTTCTATATTTCCCAGAATGGGGCTCTGGGACTACACCTAGAAATCGCTGCGTTGGAATCTTTTGAAAATGCCCTCACCATATCCATCTGTCGAACCTCTTCCGACTTCTGTCGAATCGTAGACAGGGGAATGGTGTGAAGAAACACTTCCAGGATGGAGACGTGACTTTTTGAGCCTGAAGCCCAGAAAAAGACTGGTCCCCTCCTAGTCGCCCAATAAGGGGTCGATGGTAGGCACGAAGGAGACAAGTAAGGATAACGGTAGAGAGGTGGAGCGAAGAACTAGCGACATTCAATCGATGAGGGCTTCTCAGAGCAAAAACTCCGACAACAATCTTGGTTGTGCGAGAGCTGTCGGACGCTCTCGCAAAAGCGAGAGAGCAGGTAGGATTTTGAGACGACGACGGAGAGTGGGAGAGGAAGTGAGATGGAACGCTTCCAGGAATTCCGTCGATGGTCGAAGGGCACTCGTAAGATACGATTCAGGGAGAGAAACTGGTGATTTTGGTGCCTCTCTCTGTCAGTCTGCATTATCGGACCGTCCGCTTATTCGGACCAAAATGGCTCGGTCCCGATCTGGTCCCATACATTACAGTAATCGTGCGACGTGAATATCTTCTCCAGGGTGGTTCCAGCTCTGCGCTAGTGTACGAAAGCTGGACACAATAATTGTGGAAGAAACAGTCTTCTGGAGACCTTAATATGGACTTTCCTTTCTTGCAGCGTATGGCCTCTTTGGACATGGAGCCAGCCCAGAGCTGGCTCCCTCTGCCCGAGAAAGATCCGCGGGTCGCGGGATGGCTGATGTTGGGGAATCCCACCCCGATTGTGTCAATCCTCGCCTTCTATGTTTACATCTTGAAGGACAGAAACCCTTCCATTCCGGAATTTCACTGGGACACAAGTGAGAAGAGTAAAAATACTTGTGCTCAGAATCCGAAGATTTAAATAACAATGGGGACATTCCTTTGATGCTAGGTTTTCAGCCCGGGCATGATTAGGAACGCCAAGGCTTACGAGCTCCGTCCAGTGATTCTGTTGTACAACGCGGCTATGGTTATCGCGAACTTGTCGATATCCACCTACGTCATTTACCACGCCTTCTGGACAGGTGAGATTCTCAACACTAAACGCCATGACTTCCAGCTTCCATCGTATCCGCTCATACGTCAGCCTCGCTTCGCGGCTCCCCGCAGTGAGGCCAATAAGCTCCGATTGACTCGGAATTCCCAGGCTCTACCGGGAACGGTCAATCTTTCCAAGAATGCCTTCG
>NW_003804827.1:0-2304 GCF_000255335.2 Galendromus occidentalis | reverse complement strand
CTGGATGCCGCTCAAGGATCGGAAATGACAGAATACGCCAGACCGCCCCATTGCTGCTGATGTATCGGCCAGCTTGATAGCGCTCGATCTCGTCATATTGAGCAGATGCATTTTCCATTCCAAGTATCGCCATATCATGCCCTTTGTTGATATATTTGCAGATGTACTTGATTGATTTGACCGAATTGCAATACTCGACGTTGATGTGAGCTTCAAACGTTTTTGACAGAAGCGGCGAATACGGCACAACCCAGCGATTATCGACGGGAACATCAACATTTCGTGTTTTCAATTTCATAATTTTCCCGCCATCTGTCGGTGACCTACGTCGGTATTGTGGGTAACCATCATTCCCAGTAATAGTTTGGGCCAGTAGTTTCCTCGGATATCGCTTCGTACATTTACCGTCTTTCATGCACGGGGATTTGTCATTAAACGCACCACATGGCCCATGAATCATGTTCTTCGGAATGATTTGAAATATTATAACTCCGGATCGAGTTCTTCATCAGGTATTTCGGCTGAAATCACATCGTCAATCTTCTCCGGTGTGATCTTTTCAATAAGCCAAATCAAAATGTGGGCATGCGGCAATCCTGGTTTCTGCGATTCAATAGAATACATCCAGCAGCAAGATTCTCCGAAAACATTGTGTTTGACAATGAAATCCATGAGTGCCTTCAATTTTTGTTGAATACGCGTGCTAAAATATCATGGCGATCCGAGCTCGATTGATCGGGACACAATAGCGCTTTTATCTCCTCCCACGCGGGATTACATGTAAATGTAATGAAAAGATCTGGGCGACCATAATTTCGAACATGTGTCATAGCATCTTGTGCGTATTCGTGCATATGTCTGGGGCTCCCGGTAAATGTCGCAGGCAAGATCACCATCTTGCCAAGCTCACTGGGATTGACATTGCCATCCTTGTTATCGCATCGCGTAAATGATCATACTCCTCTGAGCGTAATTTCGATTGATTCAGCCTGATGAATAACAGTCGTTCGGTCTCTAATTTTCGACATACATATCGACAACGAATTGATGGAATAACTGCCGGCATCGTAAGATATGATTGTCGGCATTATCTCGAACCATCAACCGATATGAGTACTCATCCAGAGCACCCATGAAACAAACATGAATTTTACTTGCGTATGTTCCTTAAAAAGTGATACGATTCAGCGGTTGAGCCAGAAATCAATGTTAACAATGGCTCTGGCGGCGCAAGCAATTCGGGAAGCTTTACCTTCCCACCTGCACAGCACAATCCTGGCGGCTCATTCTTGAACTTGAGTGCGCAACAATATTGGCATGACTTATTCATTTCGCCGATCCTTACCTCGGGTTTGAGGCTATAATCGCAACTTGGGTCGTAATGAAAAGCACTATACTTCAATTCAGTGCTTTCAGATCGTCGAGATCGAGAATTCCGTTCTCTATTGCACGCTAATCTAGCAGCTCTTTCATCATAGTTTTCGCTGAGTCGGGCGTTTGCGGTATAAAGACGAATAATTTCTAACCTCGATTCTCGATGATCAGATGATTCATTTGCACGGAATTGAGCAACATTACTCCGAACAGATTCTAATCGCGATTCTCTTCGCGTGTTGGTCTCTAGCGCCAGAGTCGCTCTCCGCTTCGCGGCGGAACGTGTCGACCGACCGATTGATTGTCGCTTGGGGGGCATGATGGTCGCTTCAAAAACGTTTTTCCAAAGATTTCCCGTAGAGCAAAGGGATAGCCACGTGAACACCACTCTACAATGTTCATAAGGATACTGCCACCCCATTGGTCGAATTAGCTCATTACAATAACGATGAGGACGAAGTAACGGCAAGTTATTATACGCGATTACGTAGCGATAAATTCGATGCGAATTTTAACCCTGTTATGTGAACTCTCACTTATTGTTAGTCATATCGTGATATCTGACCACATCGGCAGGGACTTCAAGCATGACTTGGGAAGCGGGACCGGCCCGATGGTGAATCCGAGCCGAGACAAAAAGGATCCCCGAGTTCCCTGACTCAGAATCTCTCTCATAATCCCACGTGTATTCCGATCGATTTGTAGATCTCCCAGTTCCTGATTGACGGATGCTTGACTTCCTCGTACCGTATATCGCACTTTCGTGAGTGGAACTTATCCTGGTGGGCTCGAGGTTCCTTGGTCAGGCAAGAATTCGTCAGATTGTGCGTCGGATGCTGCGATCGATCGAACTACCGTTCTTTTCCGAACGGGCAAGACAACCCCGATATCCTCTGCATCGATGAGCTCCGATGCTCTGCGACTTCGAAG
>NW_003804826.1:0-1076 GCF_000255335.2 Galendromus occidentalis | reverse complement strand
GAAATAATGACAATCGCTTCCATCCTAATGAAACCTGATGCGCTAAAGACCTTCCCCGATACGACACGCTTTGAATCCCAGCGAATCAGACCTATTGTACGCGTCGTATGGGAGTTTATGCGACCATGACAGACATACATACATTTTTGTTTAAGATTCGCCGAAGAAATCCCGAAAATCGAGACCTCATTGCGCCCTCCTAAGAGAGCACCGTGGGCAGCCCGTGCGAAGCCGTCCCCATGGTGAGTTGCCGCATTATGGTTTTCTTCAATCGCTCGAAACCGGTGCACGAATCCCGAGGGTGTCCGCGCGCATTCTCCATTTTCTGTGACGCTTTTCGTTTGCGTGGGCCTTTCCGGAATTCGCGCTTGATTCTCGTGCTCTCATATCTGTCAGGTCTGGGCAGAAGAGTTGGGTACGCTTTCGAAGTTTTTGCTGAAGATTCGGCGTCTCTTGGCTCTCCACCATATTTTCCCAACGCAATGATCGAAGGACAGACGGCCTGTACTTCCTACCGCCGTCGATATCGAGGTCGTTCCCTATGCGCAAATATCGACGCCCCCCCCCCTTCCACTTGTTCGCCGACTCACGACAGCTCGTGTCTCTATCGATATTTGTATGAATTGGGGAAGCCGAAGAATCAAAAGAAAGCCACAGGAAACCGCTGAGTTTAACCCCGCTCCCCCTTGCAGGTCGTCTTGAACTCATCGGAGACCACTTGCGGCCTCGCGCTACACAAAGAAATTCGCGCGGAGGTTACACCGAGTCTTCTGAAGAAGATTCTGAAGTACACCGAGAAAGCCAAGAGCATCGATCCAACGAAAGAGCTCGCCCTTGAGGGCAAGCTGAGCGCGATGACCGAATCCGTGACCTCGAGCAGCATCAAACAGCTGAAGTCGAGTTGTCCGTCGATGAAAACTCTCATGCTCCAAAACTTCAATCTGCAAGCGGAGCAGAAGAATCGTCGAGCGCGCCTCGTGGACTGCCCTCCCGACCTAGAGCTGCTATCACTCCGAAATTCCACCTTCGAGCCGAAGACCTTCTTCGCGAAAATGGATCACTCTAAAATGAAGAAA
>NW_003804825.1:0-2737 GCF_000255335.2 Galendromus occidentalis | reverse complement strand
GGTTTCACTAAACAAAGTGACGAAAATCTCATGAGAAAAACAAGAAGACTGCTGGAAGAATGGGAAAGAGAAACCCGGAGGATCTGCTGAGAAATCGCCCCTGAAACAGGGTCTCATGCCTATATGTATATATAGGCTCGAGAGGATCAATAAATACCATACCATACCATACCAGCTCCCGCTTTGCTACAGTGTCCGTCGCATCGACATGCCATCGTCAAATTCGGAATCAGGTGGTACGTGACCGGGGACAGCGATCTTTTCGATTATGTCACACGACTGGGACGATATTGCTCAGATTGAGACAATCCGAAGGCACGAGAGGCGTGAATGGCGAACACGATAAACGCGAGTCGTGACGGCGCGCGGAGATAAACCTGACGTCAGGGATACGGGTGCTACTCGGAATGAAGCTACAGGTACCCATCCACTGGATGGATTAGAAAGATCTGAGGCTGACAGTGAAGCTCCATTCCAGAGCCTCGGAATATATCTGAGGTTTACGGACAGCCGCTGCAGCTAATCGAGGAATAAATGTACCCCTCCCCCCCACCGTAGCAGCCCGTGCAATGCAACCCTCCGTAGTTGAGGGAGGGTCATTGCGGAAAAGAGTTCATAGCTCGATTCTGCTACACATCCGGAAGATTGCGAAATGGACGGAGACGCGGATAGGGTCCGCAATTGATGGGGTTCCGGTTCGACGTAGAAGGGAAAATGGAACTTTGGCACGTGACGGTCAAGCTTCTCGGACCCGCACAGACGCGCATCTGAGCACGTTCGAGCTCCGTCTTCGAGATCGATACCGCTATATTGAGTCGATGAGAGATCTCGGAACTCTCAAAGGGACAAAGAGCAAGACGGCGTCGAATCTCCAATCGCCCTCATTCAGCGGGACAATCTGATGGCAAGGTGCGAAGTCTTTGTCCTCCTTACAGGTTCCAATATCAGGTGCTCAACCCGGTGGTCTTGAGTCATCTGACGTCATCCGACCCAGCGGGAAGCCGAGGGAGGGTCTGAAAACTGGGCGGATATCGATGACAATAGCCGGGAGGTGATCTCCTCTGCTGGGGCGACCCTGGCCGAAAGACTAGGCCCCTGACCACTCTGGATTCGCTCCCGACACGACCTTCGGAAGCATGTCTGCTGGGAGTTTTCCCAATCCTGTACTTGCACTTCAACATTCTCTTGAGCAGCTTTTCGATTCGAGCCCTCAAGTCATCCCCCTGTTCCGACTCGTGTGGAAAAGATTGAGGAGCGAAACGTTCCTCAGAATAACTCCCGATTTCCGTCGTACATTCTCGTCGCAGCAATCATTCGGATCTCCGTCACGAGGTACGGCGAGACAAACTGAGGCCGGAGCGAGACAAGGGAAGAACTCTGAGACGGCAGCGCTCTCTGCACGGCCGCTCGATCGATTGAGCTCATTGAATTTCCCGACGGCCGTTCCCCTCGGTCATCTACTGCAGTGGCTCTGAAAATGGGTTCCGCGGAACCTTTTTGTACCGCGGGCTGTTCTTGGGGTCCCGAGATGATCGGGCCGCGGGACTCAGAGGTTCCGCGGCCTAATCCCTCGACGCTTCTGGTTCGCAGCGTTCCAGCCATCTCTGTCTCCCGGATTGTCACTGCGGGAATCGTGACAGTTTTTCCTTCCTGCCTCATCCGGAAACTATAGAGTTCTCCTCCCGCACCGAATATAATCAACACCGGCGATCACGCGGTACCGTGCGCGACGGATATTGACTGGGGAGCTCCTGGCTGTAGTCGAGAATATGGCGCAGTCAACGTGATGCAGCTGCGCGAGCACGTACACATTTCGCGTTTTCTCCGGAACAGCTGTCCAGGAAACCGGCCAGAGTAAATCCGTGCCCGAATCTCTCAGTGCAAGAACGACCCCCGAGTGCGAACGAATCGCGTGGAGGCCTGTCAGTCATTCGAAAACAAGCCAAGAGGCAAAGGGTCTCTACTTCAAGAACCAAAGTTCGCAAGTATGATGCGAGCTACATGCCATGGGGATCCACGAAAGCTGGGAATGACGAGAGACCTGATGCTCTCTGCGTAATTGGTTCCGTCGTCCTCAAGAACAGCGAAGCTCTCTCGACATCTGAAGTCGAAACACCCAGACGTAGCTCGCGCCCGTTGTCATTCTTCGAGCTAACAGCGAGGAATCTGGCTACGCGTCAGAAAAAAATACCGTACGTGCGCGCCAGCAAGGCCCATGAGGTCTCTATTCGCCTTGCCTATCGTTTCGGTCGAGCCGGTGAAACCCACACAATCGGTGAGAAACTCATCAAGCCTTGCTTGATTGAGGCCGTAGAAAATTTCCTTGGGCAGACTCTAGGCTCCCCCTTGCTTCAAAACTCGGGAGCTCATTCGAGGTGGATGAGGCACCCTCTGAGAAAATTCAACTTAGCTTCTACTTATCTGAAGTACTCCCATCGCTCGCGAAGTTCTCTGGCATTCCGCAGCACTCCGCGATCCAGTTTCGGTCTTGTATAATCGACGGGAAGTGACAGTTCGATGTTCCGCTGACTTTGATCTCTGTCCTGACCCTGGCACGATCGGATATTTCGAGTGCTCCCCGAGCCCCCATCCAGTTTTCTCGAATTCCCGGCGCTTCCCGAGCAGCCTTTGTCCGCGCTCCGAGCGCTACTAAGGCTCCCAGCATTCTCATCTACGCTCTTAGCGTCCTCAACGCTCCCAGCGTTTCCATCTGCGCAACCAACGCTCTCAGCGTTCG
>NW_003804824.1:0-5202 GCF_000255335.2 Galendromus occidentalis | reverse complement strand
GGTGGCGGCTCGGTCGGCGTTCCGTCTCCCCCGGATCTCCCTCGCCCTGTGGCAATCGACGAGGTTCGCTGGGAACATGCACATCAGTCTCACACAGTCTATCTACCGCGTTGCACGCGGTCCCGACCCGGTCGCCAATTCACCTCAAGTTCCATTCGAAGTCCGTCTCTTTACTTTGCTTCCGATCGTGAGATACCGGAGAAAGCCTTAGATAACAGTAGGAGATTCGATTATGGTTCTATATACGATCGACTATTCCAATCACGTGGCGCAGGCCCCATGTCGTTGAAAGTCACCGATGAAAGCTGACATTATTCTCTTCGCGTAGGGTCCCGGCTTCGATCCGATCAATCTTTCCGACTCCGATCCTAACACTAAGGATGCACTACTCAGTTCCTTTGTTCCATTATCCATTCTCTGCGAAGCAAGAGCGAGTAGCCGTAGATTGCATTTCCTGCTATGAATAAAAACATTCGCCGCTCGACGATGAAGGAGAATCGACAGCTACCTTTCAAAGACTTGGATCGATTCGCGCACTATTCTACAAAGGAGAATACGCTCTGGGTCATCACGAGAAATATTCCCCCATGGTCTCCGTGGGCACACTGTCTCGTAGATTCGTCTCCAGCTACGCCGGGAAATGCTGTTCACGATTACGAAATCACAAATCCCTCTCGAAATTGAAATGTACCGACAGAAAACATCGATCGTCGACTCGATGTTCCGTCTGATGTGTATCCCGCACGGAGTTCAAACCGGCTTCCCCTTGAAGCCTCGTCTGAAGAAGATAGTCCAAGTTTCCTGGATTTGCTGCTCCGTCGTCCTGATGATTGCTCTTTTCGATTACTTCAGGAAGAAGTTTCAAGCTCCAAGCCCTCTGAGCCTCTCCGAGCTAACGAACATTGCCTGCGAAGTTCTGTTCTTCGCAACCGTGCTCTACTCGGTGTACAAGGCGATGAAATACCACGACCGCGTTGAGCCGCTCCTCCAGAGAAAAGGTCGAAAATTCATCGACGTGGTCTTGCCGTGGATCTGCGCTTTCCCGGGTATGGTCGGCACCTTCCGGAGCATAATGCGTTGGAACATCGCGGAGTCGACGGCACCGAAGGACGTGATGTATCTGATTTTCAACGTCGCTATGGTTTCCTTCTTCATAATCTACTGTGATATCGTCAATAATCTTATCCGGAATCAGGAAGACATCTACGATTTAGTGACCAACCCTGAACTCGATTCGCGGAAGATCGTCATTCGGAAGTGGGATCTCAGAGAGAAGATCAGCGAAGTCAACGCAATCTTTGCTCTGATCCTCTCAGCGTACTACCTCCAGAACTTCGCCGTTCTCATCCTCAGCTTCGCTCAGGTAATTGGCGAGGATCCGAAGTTGATAGAGATTGTTGTATCTTTCTCGAACGTACTCTTCAGCCTGCTTCAACTTTTCCGACTGGCGCAGAGGAGCTCGGCTCTGAAGTCACTTTGCGTGAATACCGAGTGCTATCTGCTCCGACAAATAAGAGGCAGCGACAAAAAAATCAAAAACTGTAACGTCGATCTCATCGCTCTTCTGCGTTGCCGCGAAGAGTGGGACGTGTTGCAAGTCGGCTATTTCAACCACGACGTATCGAACTTCTTCACGTATCTGGCCACCTGCGTCACTTGCGTCGCAGTCATCCTGCAATTCGACTACAGAGTCGTGAGAAAAATATCTCAATTGAGTAATTCGAAACGAAGCTCGTAATTCCCCGGAGAGTCGCTCGATGCGTGAAATTATCTCGTCAATGTTTATCCGTAAATCCAGACCCGTCCCTTCACATGGAGCCCGTTCATTCTTTTCGAGCCGAGAGGGTAACTTGCGTAGATCGAGAGCGGGAGGGTAGAAGATCGCAGCGTTCGTCGAGTATCTGTCAGCTCCCTGTATCCAAAATGGGGGATCGCAGCAAGAATGCCTTCACCCGGACCCCTCCACAGATTGGAGGAAGTCTGGAACGATTCCGATCCTAGGGGGTATCCGCTCGTACAATATTTCACGTAGTTCCCTGATCGAGGAGCGATCGATATCTCGCGATGGCTCGTGTACACGGCAAAGACTCCGGATGATCGCTGGCCGCGAGACCGACCTGCATTCATCAGATTTATCGATCGTTGTCGACCAGCTTTCCTGGGGCGAGCATTCTCGTAAGGTTACAGATCGGAAATCAGTGCCACAGCTCTCTGCATATGGGAGGGTAGAGTAGCGTCCTTCGTTCTCTGAGGTAATCAGAGATCAGAGGTATCGATTCGTCGGAAGATCATTGATGGAAGTCACCCTGAATCCGGGAAGCGATCCCAATTCATTACACGGATCGAGACCGAATTGTTTGATTCCATACACGATTCACCAAAGATCGGGCTCTGCCCTGATTCGGTCCCGACAGCGAGAATCCCGTTCCTTCGCGGGGATTCGAATCGCAAATCCACGAAATGAATCTCCGTACGAATCGAGTACCCCCGTCTCGTTGGAGCTTCTCGGAGCTCGCGGCTCGTTTCCATCGGATCTTTCCCCCGAGGTCGCACCGGAGTCAACCCGTTATCATGACCTCTCGAACTAATCAACCTGTTGTGAATGAGCGGTAACGTCTTTGTTTGTTCCTTAGCCTTTTTTGTTTGTCCGAAAGACCGTCGCTTCCTCTGAGAATGATCCGAAAGACCGTCGCTTTTTTCGAGAATGATCCGGAAGACCGTCGCTTTCTTCGAGCATGATTCGGATCTTGATACCTGCGAAGATACTGCGGATGTCAGCAAAGATCTTGAATTTAGAGACTCTATGCGATCGCTCTCCAGAGTGGCGCATCGATGATGGCTGACCCCACTGACCCGGATCGAATATCGAAATGGCGACGTGGGAATCATTGTCTTCCCACAGAGGAAAAACTCTTCCAGACAAGGGAACGGGTGCTCAATCGGGAAAGAGCTCCCAGCCCTAGTTCAAAGCGGCAGGGATGCCAGCGTGATTGGGCATATTCCCTCATCAGTTACAGATTACTCGGCAGCTTCACCAGCGTCCCGCCAGGTGGCAGCGTCCGACTTTGGCTTAACTAGTTCCCCAGTAACCAGTGGGCGCTGGTTACACTCAACCCCCGTACACAGTCTTTGCCGTTCGTACCGCTTCAAAGCCACGTGCTTCGCTCGGCTCGCTTCCACGAGAAAATCGACGGTTCACACTAGAACCTAAATTCTCATTCGCCCACGCCGCAGAAGTCGTCGCTCACCGCTTATTGTAGGGGTTAGTGGATATCTATAAGAGGGAAATAAAAAGCTCCACTTCATAACAGTCTCAGACACAGACTGCTACTGGCGCAGCCGACAGGATCCTGATGCCTCCCATAACTCGCAAGTCCGCGAATCCGAATAAGGCTCTCATGCGTCAGGATATCCTCAGTAAGTTTTGTCTCGAAATAATTGAGCATACCAAAGAAGAAGGATTCTCCGAGAAAAGCGCAGAATGCGTAGCATCTTACATCAAGTTGGTGCAGCACCGAACAGAACTCGCCAATCTCAGAAAAAACGATGCACAAGAGTCGATTGATTTGGCCACAGACTTCATAGTTCAAGAAGAACTAGACCACGCCATAATTGTCACATCGGAAAAACTCTACAAGATGTTCGCCGAAAACGAGATCATCGAGAAACTCGAAGCCGGTTTTAATAAACTGCAGACGTCCGAACAATGTAAGTCTTTACTGAAGAAGTATCTGACCCGGGAGGTTTTGGACAAGCTCAAAGCCCATAAGACCGCTATGGGGGCGACTTTGCTAGATGCGGTGAACTCAGGTTTCGAGAACCTCGACTCCGGGATCGGGGTGTACGCACCCGATGCCGAGGGTTACACGCTGTTCCGGGAAATATTCGATCCGATCATCGAGGATTATCACGGCGGCTTCAAGCCGACGGACAAACACCCCGAGACCGACTTCGGAGACTTGTCCAGCTTCGTGGATCTGGACCCTGAGAACAAGTACGTGATTTCAACTCGAGTTCGCTGCGGGCGTTCGATCGCCGAGTTCCCGTTCAACCCCTCCATGACGTCAGCACGGAGAACCAAGTATCGAGTATTCTGTCTACACTCGACGGAGAACTCGAGGGAAAATATTTTCCCCTGACCGGAATGGATAAGGAGACGCAGGACATGCTCGTCGACGATCATTTCCTGTTCAAAGAAGGAGACCGTTTCCTGCAGGCCGCGAATGCCTGCCGCTTCTGGCCTAAGGGTCGAGGGATCCACCTGAACGACGAGAAAACGTTCCTGGTTTGGTGCGGCGAGGAGGATCATCTTCGAATCATCTCCATGCAGAAGGGCGGTGATCTGATTGCAATCTACGGTCGACTTGTGAACGGAGTGAGAGGAATCGAAAAAGAGATCAAGTTCGCAAGGGACGACCGCCTGGGATGGCTAACCTTCTGTCCGACGAATCTCGGTACGACCATACGAGCGTCGGTACATATCAAACTACCGAAGCTGGGAGGAGACCGCACGAAACTCGAGGAGATCGCCTCGAGACACAACCTGCAGGTTCGGGGCACTCGCGGAGAGCACACCGAGAGCGAGGGCGGAGTATACGACATTTCCAACAAGCGGAGACTAGGACTGACGGAGGGTGAGGCAGTCATGGAAATGCAGCAGGGCATCCTGGAGCTCATCAAGCACGAGGAGTCGATGTGAAGCCTCGAAGAGCTTGAGACGACTCAGCCCATTGGGAATAGCCGTCAATTTCGGAAAGAGGAGTCCTCGAATTCAATAAATCAAGTTCCTAGCCTAATCGAAACATGGAGCAGCGTCTTCTGTACGATGAGCGAGGAGAGGGGTAGGGGGAAAGGGGGCGACCAGGTCGGAGCCTGTATGAGCAAAACCTTACGACTAGCGCATGCCCCCACCTCGGCCGGAATCATTCATGGGGAGGAGGTTCGTCTTGTCATCGCTTGGAAGATCGTTCGCGGGCGGGGCACTGGAAATGTTGCTTGGCCAAGCACGCGGGGGAACACTGTCTTCTGACAGCCTCAGATGGCGGGGAAGTTTTTCGGGACGCCCGTGAAGTGTCGATCGGAGCGGGCAATGCCGCTTCGTTGCGCGAAAGCACCTCAGTCCAGGGATTTCAGCCTCGGAAAGTCTCGAGCCCATCAACCGTGGGCGGCTCCATAGAGAGGCATAACACCCTTCCTCAGCGG
>NW_003804823.1:0-2506 GCF_000255335.2 Galendromus occidentalis | reverse complement strand
TGTCTCAAGCTATTCCTCACTGAAGGGGCCCTGGATTGGTACCAAGCGAACCATATCAAGCTTCCGAGAGAGGATTGGTCACTGTGGTCTGCATCGTTCCCGAAGGTATATTCGCAAAAAGGCTGGTCGAAAGTGAGGTATTCGTTCTCCTATAAATACTTTTCGGGCTCCTTGATCGAATTTGCTTTGAAAAAAGCGCGGTTGCTCCTCGAAGTTGAGAGAAAGATGACCGAAAAATCAAGAATCAATCTCATCGTTACAGGATTGCCAACTTACATTCAGGATAAATTAGATCGCGAGGAAATCGACGACGTCGATGATCTCATGAACAAGTTAGGACAGTATGAATTCATATCGAGAGGGAAAAATAATGGGAGTTCGACGAGTACCGCAAAAGGGAACGAGCACAGAATCAGAGAGTCGAAACAGCTGGTGACGAGAAACCCTGTGCTGGCCGTTGAAAAACGACCGTGCTTCATTTGTGAATCCCTCCACTTTCCTAACCGGTTCCATCCAGTCGAAAGATGTCGTAACAAAGACAGATATGCGAAAACTCCCACAGTCAATATGAATTACTGGGACGGAGAGGATGAACTCAGGGATACTGTCGACGATGAAAAAAAAACTAGGTAGCCCGGAGAGGTTTGTTCCGCTTATAAAGCTCAAGGTACTCATCGATGAGAATCAGCTGGTTGAAGCCGTTTATGATAGTGGGTCGAATGCGACGCTGATCAATCACAAACTGATCGATGAAATCAGCACTGGGATTTTCAAAGAGAAACGGGTCTTCAAAACCCTTAGCGGAATGAACTTCACTGAGAGCCGGGCGAGAATACGTTTGCGCATCAACAATATTGTTGAGGATCTAGATGTATATGTCATCCGTAATGACAACTTTTCTTATGATCTCTTGTTGGGTTTGGACGCGATAAAAAAGTTCAAACTGATACAAGATGAGGATCTAAATATCTGTCAGAGAGTCGACCGCAGTACCGTCGAAAGAATTGAAACGATAGGAGGCACTAGAAACCGGGATGAAGAACGTAAAGAAACGGTCAATGTACTCGCTAGCGAGTATGGGTCCTTGAATGATTTGGGAGGAAAAATAGATTACCTACCGAGTGCCATGAGAGACCGTATAGTGACTCTTGTACTCAGGTATGGACGAAGCTTCGCGACCAATAAGTTCGATGTAGGTTCAGTGAAGAACCATGAGGCTGAGATCAGACTGATGGAAGATAGATATGTAGCAAAGAAGCCTTATCGGTGTACAATCCCAGATCAGAGAGAGATTGAATCTCAGATATCAGAACTATTGAAAAATGGATTGATAGAGGAATCCGACTCTCCTTTCGCGTCGCCCGTAACCCTGGCGTACAAAAAAGAGGACGGTCGACGATCACGGCTTTGTATAGATTTCCGGGAACTGAACAAACTCGTTCTCCCGGAGCCGCAGCCTTTCCCAAGAATTGAAGATATGATCGTCAAGACGGCGAATTGTAAATGGTTCTCGACCTTCGATATCAATTCCGCTTTCTGGTCCGTACGGATAAAGGAACGAGATAGGAAGAAAACGGCCTTCGTGACCCAGAACGGGCATTTTCAATGGGTCCGTTTACCTTTCGGTCTTAAGACGTCGCCCTCTATATTCCAGAGAATTCTAGCGAATCTCATACGGAGGAATGGTCTGAATGATTTCTGTGTGAATTATATCGACGACATTCTCATATTCTCGGAGAGTTTCGAAGATCATATGGAACATATGGGAAGATTGTTGAGGGCAATCGAAAGCGAGGGTTTCAAACTGAAACTCGCGAAACGCGACTTTGCGCGACACTCTGTGAAATATCTCGGTCACATAATAGAGGATAATGGGGTGAGGCCGGCAAGGGACAATCTGAAGGCGATAAGAGACTTCGAAAGACCGAAGACAAAAAAAAACGTTCGCCAGTTGTTGGGAAAAATTAACTTTTACTACAAGTACTTGGAGAATGCGGCTGAACAGTTGGAGCCTTTGCATAACCTCCTTCGGAAGAATACTTGATGGAAATATGTAGCTCTTGACCCACTCGGCGATACCCGATGTTGGAAGAAGTGTTATATCCGTGTAACAGTTTTCAGTTTTTCCGTGTCTAGAATGTAGCACGTCCTAGATAGTTTCTCTCTCCCGGCTACGCGGACTGTCATAGCTTCCTTGTCCGCTGTACTATAAAAGCATACGTCTATGTAATAAAGACACTCTGGCTGGTTACTCAGGCTATCCTGGTTGCCGACTTCGCTTGACGTGTTCTCAACCGAAAGTCCCGTGTTTTTATTCAACATCGTGAATCCCTCCACCCAGTACTCATCTCACAGCTGAATTTCGACTGAGCATTCGACTAGTGGACCATCAAATTTCCAACATATTTCGTTATCAGCACGATAGCGCCTCAAAATTCAGCGCTTAAATTGAAGTGAGAGTTGTACAGTGCAAACCACCACACTCCGAACATCATGACCGGATCAG
>NW_003804822.1:6792-12985 GCF_000255335.2 Galendromus occidentalis | reverse complement strand
ATCACGGACGGTGGTTCGCGCTCTTCAACGTCCTCATCTTCCGCGCCCGAACTGTCACTGTCATCAAGAGACTCGGGCATCCCGGTTTTCGAAACCTCTCTGAGAATCGACGACTCGGTCAAAACCTCGCACGTTTGGAGGTCGTCATCCACGGTTATGTAGCCTTCGAGGGAAAATCCTGACGGTAGACTCATGCCTTGCATTTCGTCATCCCAGAATCCAGAAAGATCGGTCGAGTCTTCACGACTGTCTTCGTCTGGAGCGGCGCAAAGACCAAGCAGGCCGCTGTTTTTCCAACATTTCCGGATTGTTTCCGACTTGACTTCTGACCAAGCGTGAGCTATCATATCCATGGCCGCTTTCACGTCAACCTTCGACATGGAGCCGACTTCCAAGTTTACCAGTATTCGCCGAACCAGGTCTTTTCTATAGTTAGCTTTCACGGCCCTTATTATCCCCAAGTCTAAGGGTTGAAGCACCGAGGTGCAATTGGGGGGAAAGTTTTCGACGCGTATATTCGACATGCGCGGCAAACTCATGTGCGCTGAGCAATTATCGATCAAGAGTAGAACGCTCCTTTTCTGCCAGCGCATGTCTTTGTCGAACCTGATCAAGCACTCGGTGAAGAGATCTCGCGTCATCCACGCGTTGCGGTTTCCCCGATATTGGCACAATAAGGATCTGACATCTCTCAAACATCGGGGTTTCGCAGACTTCCCGACGATTAAAATTCTCCGTTTCTCTGTTCCGCTGGCGTTACAACAAAACAAAGTCGTCAATCGAAGCTTCGACTTTTTACCCCCTTTGCAAGCGTCGCCTATCATCGCCAGCATTCGCTCCGGTAACAACTGGTAGAACAAACCCGCTTCATCAGCGTTGAACACATCATCTGGAGAGTAAGCAGCTATAACTTCTCTTATAAACCTGTCCTTCCATTCGTTCGCTTTTTCGATGGGGGCATCACTTGACTCTCCGCACAGAACTTTGGCGCGAATTCCATATCTTTCCTTGAAACGCGCCAGCCAGCCTTCGCTGGCTTGAAAGTCTGGATGACCGAGGGATCTCGCGAACAATACAGCTCTCTCGCGGAGCAGCGGACCCGAAACGGGGACGTTGTTTGAACGCATCTCTTGAAGCCACAGAAACGTAGCTTTGTCGACTCTCTCGTATTTGGCTGTCCTCAATCTTTTTCTCTCAGGATCGAACTCGACTCCTTCTTCTTCGAGTCTCTGACGATTCTTCAGGAAGGTAGAAAGCGTTGATTTGCTGATGCCAAATCTCCGGGCCACGTCCACCTTCTTCACGCCGGAGCGTAAACTCTTCGAGGACTTCAAGTTTCTCCTTTAAGGAGAATTGCTTCCTCCTCGTCTGGAGAGCCATGGTGTCCACGCACACGACTTTTCGAAGGGCAGACCGAGCTGCTTTATGTGCGTGACGTCTCCCTCTTGGTATGTGCACGTGTCTCTGTCTCAGTGCGGCATGGAGATCGCACAAGACTCGTATTGGATGCAGCAGATGACATCCGCCGAGTCCCGCTCCCAACATGCTTCTTTTCTACGCGACTCCCTCTTCAGTGAAGTCTGGAATTCGCTGTAAGGAGCTTGTGGATCAAATTGACGTAATTTTCTCGTACGTTCTACCGGGAAATTCGTAGTACCGAAGTTCGTCGTAACGAAGTTTTCTACCATTGGTTCCTATGGCGAACCAAACAAGAATCGAAATTTAGGACGTTATATCGAAAATTCGTTCTAACGCGGTTCGCTATAAGGAGGTTTGACTGTAACTTTATTCAGGCCAAGATGGTGACCTGGGTCTCCCAGGAGAAGCCGGGCATCAACTTCGCCCTGATCCATCTGCCCAACACCCTGCCGGGGCTGTGCGCGTACTTTTGGAAGGCCATGCAGCCGACCGACCAGCTCACCGTCGCCGCCCTGCTGAAGACAATGTACGCCACGCAGCTCGCCCTTGACGAGCCCGAGCAGTCGGAAAACAGGGACGCGATGAAGTCCTTCTGGAATTCGACGGCCCGGAGCACGACCAACGAGGCCAGAGTGGCGGCCTTCCGGGCCTCGAGGCAGGCGCTCGCCGGCCCGTTCGACGAGAAGATATTCGCCACCCAGGCGGCCGACAAGTACTATCTGGTCAGGGTGTGGTCGACGGGGGAGGTGTCGGTGGTGGTCCCCGCCAATAACCTCTTCTACACGAGGAAGGAGCTCGAGGACTGGGTGAAGGAGCCCTTGTCGATGGAGGGGAGCCCCAACGTGGGCGCCGGGCCCTTCCCCGGGGACCAGGACGACCCGCTCCGCGGGAAGGGGGCCAAGGACGGCCCCGCCACCAAGCCGAAGCCCTCCAAGAAGGACAAGAAGGCCGCGGAGGACGACAGGCCCGAGCCCCAGGCCCCGCCCGCGCTCCCGGCGGCCCCAGAGCCCTCAAGCTCCAAGGCCCAGGCGGAGCCCTCCGAGGACACGGCTAGCAGGGGCAGCACGACGCGACGGCCCGGAGGGGTTCCCTCGATTAGACCGCTCATCCCCCGGTCGACGAGCACCTCTCCCATCCCTCGGTGACCCGGTCTGCCAGGGACAGGCATTCGCCATGAGTTTCTTGGGGTCGGTTGAGGTGTCGTAGTGCTTTTCATTTTTCTCATATTTCTCGCCGCTATCGCGCTGAGCCTTCCGCCCGCGGATTGAGTGCGGAGTCGAGGTTCCCGGTGGAGAGGTGTCTGCGCGAAATACCCGCATGTTTATGCGAGCGTGTTTTGGACGAAGGTTTTCACTTACCGATTAGCATTCATATTGGATGGACGAATCAGAAAATCTTCTCTGGATCTTTGCGTTCTCGACTCCCGACTCATTCCGCTATTCACTGTTTTTCGATGGATCAAACGATCAGAAAGCTCGGTCGTTACGGGCTATGAAGACATCCAGTAACGGCCTTCATACGTTGAACTCTTCCGCCCTCGAGCCAAGCGCAAGAGACGAGGCCGGTTTTCGGACCCTCGACTTTCCCTCCATCGGTATCTATGCTTCTCGTACGCGAGTCGAGGTATCCGTATCGATTCGTTTCCGAGCGAGGAAAACTCTTATCCGGCATATTTTGCAGTTCATTTCTTCGGTGGGTCTCGGTGAATTCTTCATCGAATCGGAAGTAGAGGAGGCCGAGAAGAAGCGTCAAGAAGAGGTGAATCGAGTACGGAGGCCGGAGGACCCGTAGAGCGCACCTGGACCAGAAGTACAAGATCTCAGACCGCTGTAAGATTAACTCGAGGAGAAAAGATCTCGCAAAAAGCCGGGAAGGAAGAATCGAAGAAGCTAGAACACGTCGTCGAGGGTCTCGAGTCGTTGGAAGGGGAATTCCCGGAGCAAGTCTACCAGATTCGTATGGCGAACGAGCTCAGGGAACGTGCGGAAGAACGGAAAGAACTCGAGGCTTATTCACCCCGTCGGCGAGCCAGATATTGAAATCGAGCCCACGGAAAAACCGAGTCAGAGTCGAAAGATTACCAAGTCGCAGGCATCTCTTCTCGCTGGTGCAATCAAACGCAAAACGGAATCGACCAGTGACGACGCTCAAAACAAGAAAGCAGAAGCAGCGAGGGACGATACCCCGGAAGTGCTTGGCATCCTCCCCGGTTGGGGTCACGGACAGCTCAGACGTCGATGTCCCGAAAGTCCCGCTGATGAGGCTCTTTGTTCGTCTGGCGGTGACATTTCGAGATGATGTTTCGTGATCTAGGAAATAAACTGTTAGTTTATTAAAGTTATCTAGGAAATAAACTGTTAGTTTATTAAAGTTATCTAGTTACCTAGATCACGAAATTCTCCGAGATTAATTAATTAGTTAATTAATCACCGAGATTCTCCGAGCGGTACGGTAATCCAAACCAGGGGTAGGCAACTCGCGGCCCGCGGGCCGCATGCGGCCCCTTCCGGAATTTGCGAACTTCGAATGGTTAAGTAGCTACCTAATGCATCATTAGGTAATGATTAGGGCTAGGCGTTTGTGGCGGCCGCCACATCCGCCATGAAGTCCGCGATTTTCGGCCGGAATGCCCACCTTCCGCGAATTTCGGAGTTTTTTTCACGGGATAAACATGATCAGTTTGACTCCCCCCGTGACAGACCCCGCATCCCGTTCGATAGATTCCGAGGGAAGCATCGATTGCGAGATATCCTTATCAGCTGCGGACTTCTTCCGCGCCTGTCGCGTATTCGACCCCGCGAAGTTGAAAGCAATCGAGATCGAAGCCGGCTACGTCATCGAAAATATACTGTGGTTCGAGGAAAACGATCCGGGGAAGGCTGAACTCCGACTATATGTACTTGTCGGCCGAGAGAAAACTCGAGGCTTCGTCTCATCCGATAGTTTTGTGGATAAATGTGACGGCTCGTTTTCCCGAATCGGCGAAGATCGCTCTGACTTGTCTGAGTGAACCCGGCAACAGTGTTTCGGCGGAGAGATCTTTCAGGAAATGCGCGACTGTTCTTCGAGATGATAGACGTAGTATAAAAAGTAAGAATCTCAGCATGTACAATATGCTTAATCATAACAGTGACGAAATGTCTTCTGGTCCTAGCTTCAGGCCTCCTAGCTTGCACGAGGTAATTGACGACAGCAGACAAACATAAGCATGAGCTTTCGTTTTGCTTGTTCGGAGCTATGAAGCTGCCCTTGTCTTTTTCCCGAGTTAGCGCGATCCGTGGACAAAGCATCCGCCATAAGTCCGCGATTTTTGCTGGGGAGATCCGCCACAGGTCCGCGATATTCCCGAAAAAAGTCCGCCACAAACGCCTAGCCCTAGTAATGATCCATCAACCAGCTGGATGCGGCCCGCCCAATGCGGCCCGCGGGCCCCGCGAAGCTACCCAGATCTGGTGTAAACCACTCGAAACGCAAATACAACGCGTTCTCCTTATTGGAATGGACACAATGATCATCCCTCGTCATCAATGCGCTCAGCAGGCGATTCTTCATTCCTTAACAAAGGCGTATGCGACATAAATTGTCAGTGCTTCCCACTCAGGTTTCGATAACGTTCCCTGAAATGAATCGAAATTTTCCAAAACAGAGCAACAAGTCGCATCCAAGAACGTGATGCTTGGGTTGGAGTGTCCATTCGCTCCTCGCGACGGATATTCTCGTCGCCCTCACTGCGTATCACTTGTGAGGGAGTGTGAAGCGCAATGCCCGGATTCTGAAGTGAGAGAGGAGGAAGAAAAACTCGCTACTAACCACAGGTCTCTTCGTCTGCTCGTGAACCTTTTGGGCGTGCGCGTAATCGTCCGCTTCCCCCGAGAGTTGCGACCCGTGCCCGGGCGGATACGTTTCCAGTGCGTTCATCTTAGTTAATCTTAGTTAATAAAAACGATCCTTCGTCTTCGTTTCTGTATTCATTGTAGAATTCTTCGAATGTCCAGCATTTGACAATCTGTAGACCGTGCTCCTTCGCGAGGATTTTCAGCATCTCGAAGTTCACGAGGAACTCCGCACAATCGACGACGCCGTCTAGATGGAAATCGTATTTACATCCGAAGAGAGGGAACTCTTCTTTTGAATCGAAAGTGACTCTGTATACATCGTTTCCGAAACTCAGATTGTCCGACTCCTTGAGACGGCGTCTGGAAGCACAACGAGAAGCTTCGATGAGCCTTCGAGGAACTTTGAATTTCCAGCCACGTCTGGAACAATTCAACTCTCCGCTCTCGCCTTTCTCCCCTTCGGTCCTCGATTCTCTCTGCGGTTTGGTTTTCAAAAAAATCAATGATTCAAATCTCCCGAAACTCCCGGGTCGTACTCACATGAGTTCGTATGCGTTCGGCGTGTGCCGATGAAATAGCCTCCCTTGCGGAGTCTCTCCGCTATATTTTGTACCATGCAGCGCGCTTGCGTCAGGGACTCGAAACTGGAAAGCGAGAATGGAAGAATCGACGTACGGGACTGAGGTGGCCATTGAGAGAGTTCGTTGGATAGTGTCGAGATGTACCCACCAATAATGCAAGGTGAACTGACAAGACACCATGTCGAAAACGATGTCGGGCTTCGCATATTTCGAAACCAAACGATCTTTTGTACAATCAGCGACGATGGAGTCTGCGTCGAAGATATCGAAGCCCTGTCTGTCGGCTCTCGCCTTGTTGTCCATGTAGCGCTCCTTGGCCTGGAAGGAGCCTTTTGTCAGTGAAGGAGTCCGGTCCGG
>NW_003804822.1:0-6772 GCF_000255335.2 Galendromus occidentalis | reverse complement strand
ATCTCCGAGGAGCTCAGGCCGGTTGACATTGAAAAGTAATATTGCCCATCCCGTCGTAGGCGGTCAAAAGGAGGATGCTCCTGTCTTGATTGTGGAAGATCGGTACCCTATGTATTCCGATTGGAGTACCGGAATCGAAATGGATGCTTAAGAGCAAGCAGAGCAACAGTCGACCCCAGGATGTCAGAACGGATTGACGCGAATAGAATGCGAAAATACCGCCCGATATTCCAACCTCAAATGATTCATTTCCTCGCTCGGACATCCTTTTTTTTCGACCGACGCCATGATCTCTACGGAGTCCTGGAGCACCCGATCAGCTGTCCAGCTCTCTCACTCATACTCTCTCACCACTCACCCAAAAAACGCTCAACAGACCCCCATCTTCGGAGTCACTCATAACATGAGCCTGCTTTCTTCGAGCCAGTGGTCGAAACCCAAGAGGGCGCACGTTATTCCGTCCATCTGAATAATCGTGAGTCAAATCTCTTACAATCAGAAGCGGAGAATTCGGTTACCCGAAATCCCGACTTCGTCGAGTCCCCTAATGGGATCCGATTCGGAGTGAAACAGTATTGTTGATAAACTTGCCAAATCTTGCCATTCCGAGGAGATATGTGTAAGAGCTCAGCGGGATACGCTGTGAATATTCCGCGATGACAGACTCAGAAGATCACGGAGTCTCCCCGATAGCACAGCTTCATAGAGGGAATGCTGCGTTGCGAACATACAAGAACGATGCATTATTCGCCGACGTTCAGAGTTTGAGCGACTCCGGAGGAACTGCCCGTCACCGTGCCGCGACGCGGATCGATGATCTGACAGTCTTCCGGCGCCGCGTCGGGTACCGATTTCAGCGGAGCAGCTCTCAGCCTCCAACACACAGGCTTCTCTTCGTGGCCTGACAGATCGAAAATATCTTTGTATGATCGAGCTTTGCCTGGGTTGAGATTCAATTTGATCACCGGTGACTCTTGCAGGTCGGGACAGGAAAGGACAGCAGCGAGAATGGAAGCCTCACCTAATCTCGGAGCTCACAGCGCCCCAGGATCCCATCGAAACATCGATGAGATAGAAATCGACTTGAGGAACATCAAACACGAATGTAGGCCGCCCATCTTCATCCGTATTCTAGTTATATTCGTAAATTCGATTCTTCGACTGCTTCTTAAAATACTTTCCTTCATCCAGTGGCAGACATGAGTTTGAACGACAATATAGGCAGCGTCAACCTTATCATGCCAGGTATGGTCTCGTGAGTTATGGCAGGAGCTTTGGGTCCTTCTCGAGAGACAGGTGCATTGCAGGGTCATTCCCGATTCCCGAGCTCTGGGCCCTTTATTTCATACATTGTTTTCCGATTTCCAGGCTCGGCTGATATCATGATGCCTTCTACCGCCCTGGTTCGGTCCACTAGCGTCCGAGAGCCTCAGGCATCCTCCTCTGGAAGACGCGGACGCAGAACGAGAACACCGTATGAGGTAATGTGAACAGTTTCCGTTCATCACCCCCAACAAATCAGATCAGTCAGCCAGATCATTGGGTCCAAGTCTTCCCGACGGAAAATCTCTAGTCGAAGCTGACCCTCAGCTTATGAACTCAACTTATCAGCCGGATTCACAGAATTTGCCGCCTCAGCTGTTCCGGAGTCCAATCGGCGAATGCGGTGGTTCTCATCAAAATCATTTTTCAAACTGGATAGCATCTGATCGACGGGCACTTTCGAGTTATTTGGGAAGCCACAATGAATAGAGCTGGATATTTAGCGCGACCGCGCGAATTCCGTAGAGGCTTCTGGCATTTTCAGGCCGGAAGGAGCTTATCAGAATCTTCCATTCGTTCCTGTACATATAGGAACTGGGAGATGGCGACCCGCCAGTAGAGACAAAAGGAAGGACTAGTACTGTACGCTGAAAGTGTTCGAGAGTACGTTTCGAGATCTACCCCCGAAAACCCTGCAGAGATCCGCTCCCCTTTCATCGAATACAAATGAACCCGAGCTGAAACTGTATCGTTATGTCTCTAGTGTTTCTCTTCGTTTCCTCTTTCGACGAGAGAAGCCGCAGATGTCTTGAAACCCGATCACGCTGCCATGAGGAGACTAAAAACTTTTTCGGGCTGGACCACTTAGCCAAGGTTCAACGTCCCGGGTGCTGTTATTCACATTGCTTCCGACTTCCGAGGACGGATCCATAGAGCAAATGTACCCAGGAGGATCAAGGCCGGTACTCCATGAGGAGACGCGCCAGACCTAAATTCAGACAGCGAAGGTTCGACGATGGGGTTACTTCAGACGTGACTTCTCGAGTCATAATCACGGTCTAGGTTTGCGGAACGGTTTCGGAAATTCCGCGGTCGGGGGAGAGTCCTCGAACCTTGCTGCCCAAGGGAGTCAATGTTCGGGAAGCTGTATCTGGAATCGTCCAAGTTCTTGGCTGCTCAGCCTCCTGGCGACTGAGCCCGTCAAGCCAAATACGGTCTCTTCTCGATGCGGCCTCTCGAAATCCTCAGATGAGTACGTATTGTGCCGTCATGACTCCCGAATCAGGACTGACATGATCCACATTGTCAGACTCCTCCTGAGAACTTCCCTTTCATTCCTCGACGGTATGACTCGTAGGTGGGGAGGAATTCCATCGGTTTTAAGAGCTTGCGAGGCTGGGATTGCTTCGTAGAGTTCTTCGCAAGCGGATATCAACGTGGCTCCAGCTCTTCCGATGCAATGGAAACGTCGTCGTTCGGACCGATCTTGTTGTTTGATCCATCGTTCACGATACTCCATGAGTTCGGAATATTTTCACAAGTTTCACAAGTGGTGATGATAAATAATTATCAATTATATCATACAAGCATTCTGAGCCACTATGAAGACTGAGAGAGGAAATCCCGAGGGAGGAAGGATACCTAATGGGGAGAAAGGTACGGAAGAATGTATCGTTCGCTGCGTCTTTCTCCGGCTCCGACGGTTTCATTCTCGTACGGGTTCATTCCGTGAACGCGAACTGCACCGATTGACTCACGAATCACAACCGTGGCATGATCGGGAAGCGATTGCGAGGGGGGGTCAGGATCGTTCAACATCTGTAGAGTGTCGAGGTTTTCGTAAGTTCCTTCCCGAACTAAGGAAACAATTGTTCGAACCGAAACGTTGTTCGAACCGAATCACCCGTATCTATCAGAAATCCCTGGATAACATCAGTCATAAGGAACGAAGGCGGGGGACGTCGTGGAGCCATCCATCTCTGGGCCTCATTGACCTTTGTGATCTTTGAATGATTTTCCCGCGACCTTTGGTTTGGCTCATTGCTAGGGCTGTGAATTATTCGCGGAAAATTTCCGCCAAATTCGCGGAAATTCGCGGCCTCCATTGAACCTCTATGGGGAGTAGCCGGAAATTTCCGCGAATCCCGCGATCGCCGCGAACAATTTACAGCCCTACTCATTGCCAAATCAAACTTTTTTCTCCGTGAAGAGTATTCATTTCGATCGCGGAGCGGCCAGCGTCTTACGGTCCTGCGCGCCGAATTCGTCCCAGCTCCGTCTCATCTGAAGCCGAATCCTCCTCTTTCTCTAACTTGATCCACATAAAAGCTATCAGGGTTCGCCAATCCCTTCGAAGACAAGAAAGAATCAGGAAAGATCGAAGCTCTTCCTTGGTCAAGCCAGGTGTCTTGTTCCTTCTCCGTCTCTCGTCCGAGTTCTGCAATCTCATTGATACATTCAGATGGAAATGTTCTTGAGATGATTGTACATGATTTGGGGCATCTACGTCTATGGCAATTGAAGCTTGTCAATTCGCCGAATGTAGTGCCTCAAGAACGAAATGTCTAGTCGCGGCCTTAGTCCCTTCTTTAACGGACATTTCCATTCTTGCAGCGGCGAATAGAAGAATTAGAATCCGACAGAAATTACTGGCGTGAACTCTGTTTGCAACAACAACAAGTCATACTACTGCTGGCACAGCAACAACGGCAACAATCACGACAACCACAACAACAACAACACCACCAATACCAACACCACCAATACCAACACCACTACTAACAACAGCAACTACAAGAACGACAACCACAACAACAAGAACAATACCCACACCAATACACACACCAACGCCACCACCACCAACAACAACAACAGCGACAACAACGACAACAACACCAACAACACCAACAACACCAACAACACCAACAACGACAACAACACCAACAACACCAACAACACCAACAACACCAACAACACCAACAACACCAACAACACCAACAACACCAACAACACCGACAACACCAACAACACCAACAACACCAACAACACCAACAACACCAACAACACCAACAACACCAACAACACCAACAACACCAACAACACCAACAACACCATTTGGGGGTTGATCATGGCTTCGCCAGTGTCGGTGCCTCCACGCGGCAACCCCTGGGCAATGGTATGATGGGACCTAGTCCCATCATCCCAGCTAAATCCGACAGCCTTCGGGCGAAGAGTGGTAGACATCCTTAGTCGCCCGGTGAAATACCACCGTCCTATGCTATTGATGACCCAAAGTGGCATTGCCATGTTCGGTCACCAGGCTGGGGTATCCGGTTATCTTATCTTTTCTATGCCTTCTTTTCCGCTCAACCTTTACTTTTCTTACTATACATATTCTACTTCTTCGACTACTCTCCACCTTTCTCTCATTCTCTTCTCATCGCGTCCGCGGGGAGGTCGGCCGGCCCAGCCCATGGGCCCTCTATGACCATTGCAGTGGAAAGGGTACAGCAGTGAAACAGTTTCCGCGGGCTGACCGCCATATAGTACAGTGGCCCGAACCGGATAGTAACGCATCCGGAGGCTGCCACACCATGTGGTGTATAATCTCGATGGTCTCGTTCTGCCAGCTCGTGACTGGAGGGGAACCGAGCGGGATCATTCGGGAGGTACTGCCGAGGGTCCGCCACCTACGGTCTCGACGACGTCTCGCGGGCTGTCGTCGGTCGATTTTCCGCTCGAGGATTTGTCTCCCTCTTTTTTCAAAAATTCACCCTAAACCACCAAACCATGAACCAAAACAATCCAGCAAATACTCAACCTTCTGCGGCCTCCAAGATTTCCCCAACCCCCTGTTGCAATCTCTCCATTCATTTTTGCAACATCAGAGGCCTCCATTCTAACCTTGCCTCGGTCCACCAACATCTTGAGACCGAACGCCCCTTCTTCCTTTTCCTAACCGAAACACAAATCTCAAGCCCCCTCGACTCTACCCACCTTCGCTATCCGAGCTACGAATTACATGAAAACTTCCGCTTCAAAGGTGGAACGTGCGCTTTTGTCAGATCTGACCTTGTGTGCTGCCGCTTGCCCACATTCGAATCCTCCGCTTTCGATGCCCTCTGGCTAAAAACCTCTATCTCCGGCATCCAAACAGTTCTCTGTTGTCTCTATAGATCCCCTAACGACAATGATCACGTCTCTTTCTTCTCCTACCTCTCAAATAAAATCGACCTAATCAACACCACCTATCCAAACTCACAAATTATCTTACTCGGTGACTTTAATGTCCACAACTCTGCTTGGCTCCGATATTCCGGAGCTACCAACGCTGCAGGCCGCGAGGCCGAAATTTTCGCCATTTCCCGTGATCTTACTCAATTAGTTACATTTCCAACGAGAATTCCAGATAGAATTTCGCAATCAGCCAACACCTTAGACCTCTTCCTGGCTAGTGACCCTGAAAATTTCTCAATTGCCTCATCCGCTCCACTGGGAAAATCAGATCATTGTCTCATCAAAGCAATCCGACCAATTTCTCCTCCTCGAAAATTAAAATCAACCTGTAAAAATGTCTGGCACTATGAGTCAGCTGATTGGGACGAGCTGCGCACCTTCTTCTCCTCATTCCCTTGGATCTCTCACTGTTTTAAGACATCAGATGTCTCCGAATGCGCATCTACCATAAGTGGCATTATCCTCCTCGGCATGGAGCTATTCATTCCTCACTCTACCCGCAAAACTTCTTCCAACTCCAAACCCTGGTTCACCAAACAATGCTCGATAGCTGTCAGCAACAAAAACTCGGCATATCATGCATGGAAATCCCAGCCTAACCCGTCAACTTTCTCCATCTTCAAGCAGGCTCGTAATGCCTGCAAAGCCCAAATCGAGAAATCTAAGAACTCCCATATCTCCTCAATCGCTCATAAACTCAGCTCATGCCCTAGTGGCAGCCGCCCATTCTGGTCACTAGCAAAAGCAATCCGCCAAAATTTCTCCACAAGCACTCTCCCGCCCCTCTCTAAGCCCGGTGGTTCCCTTGCAACAACTCCTGAAGACAAGGCCAACACCCTCGCTGAGGTTTTTGCAGAAAACTCTAAACTTGATCCCGGCAACCAAATCCCGCCCCCTCCTTCCAGGCGCCCCTCCCTCCATGCCCCAAATATCGTTCCACCAGTCCTCGATCCGTAAAATCCTCGGCACCCTTGATGTCTCCAAGGCCCCAGGCCCTGATGGTATCCCAGCGATAGTTCTCAAAAAATGCGCCCCAGAACTCACTCCTGTACTCTGTAGACTTTTCTCTCTCTCATTCGATTCAGGCGTATTCCCCGTTTGCTGGAAGCTTGCCCTCGTTCAACCTATCCCCAAAAAAGGCGACAAATCTTCGCCCTCTAATTATCGTCCCATTTCACTCGTCTCCATCCTATCCAAGGTTATGGAAAAAGCCGTAAACTCCCAGCTCCTCTCCCATCTCGAACAGTCCTCCCTCATTAGTGATCGGCAGTAT
>NW_003804821.1:0-1216 GCF_000255335.2 Galendromus occidentalis | reverse complement strand
CCAGGTTGACTTGGAGCAACGAACAAACTGAACCCGATTCTCGAAGAAAAGGTGACGAGGAGGCCTTCACTTCGATGGTAAGCGAAGGAGCTGAATGAAATCGAACTCTCGATCCAAAGGGTAGCGAAGTCGAATGTCTGGCGGGACACGGAAGAGCGCTGAAGTAACCTGCGGGCCACATCTGAGCCCTAGTATTTCCGTGAATTCAGTTTTTTTTTGTGATCGAAGGGATTGAGATTTTCGACGGGAATACACAGTTACCGTCACATCGCAGTACTTCACGGAGTTTCAAAAGTATTCCGCGAAAACTTCATTTATTTGACTCGTTCCATTGTTAAGAGATATATGGCACAGATAATATCCGGAAAAATTCCTAAGGATCGATCGCGGGCCCCGGGAATGAATCTCGCGGGCTACTCGTGTCCCGCGGAAGATGTCTTTGACACCCCTAATCTGGGCCATTGATTAGATCGAGGAGCAGAAGCCGTTCGCCGCCGAGAAAAATGAAAGGGATAGCGACATACGGACTGCTTAGAAAGAGTCGAGGTAGCAATCTGTTTGCCTTCGCCGGAACAGGGGAGCGACCGACGAGAAGGCCCAGAGCCCTAGAGGGAAATACCGAAGGATCGAGCCGCATTGTGTCAGATGTGGCGTGGACACCATTCCCCACACTTTGACGGAAAATTACCCCTCACCACTCCGATATCGACGACGAAATGGCCAGGGCGTTGGGCATCACCGGAGGAATACACGGAAATCTTGTGAGGATATGTAGACGACTTCTGGGAATGATGCGAAATCGGAACCCGAAGATCTGCTGAGTAATCGCCCGGAAACAGGGTCGCATGTAGCAAATGATCGTCAAGGATGATCGCCCGAAGGATTCATCATCGGATTTGCATTGTAGGGGATTCAATCCTCTCGAGTCTCGAGTGTCCGAGTTACACGTGGCAATCGGTTGTCTATGTAAATGAAAAATGGCCATCGAAGACAGAGACACAAGTCGGGAAACGGATGGAGCCGTGGCTCTCGAGAATGCTTCAGCCTCGATCGGCACTTTCGAATACGATCCGAAGAGCGGGTTGACGTTCCAGCCGTGGTTCTCCGAGAACGAACACAGCTTACAGACTTTCTGTGAGTCTGATGAGGAGCGACGTCAGCTCTCCGTCGCGCTCGGTAAAATTAGTACACGCAGCTCCGTGGTAGAACCTCACCG
>NW_003804820.1:6988-11616 GCF_000255335.2 Galendromus occidentalis | reverse complement strand
GCCATGGATACTCCGGAAAATCGGTGGGGGTGATTGGAGCTGAGTTCGGTACCACGGTTTTGTCGTGCTCCGAGCAGAGCTTGCAACTTCGTAAAGCTTCTTCGATGAACCGATCCATTGACAGCCACCAGTATCTTGCGCGTAATCGGTGCTTCGTCCTGACTATTCCGGGGTGAGCGTCGTCATGTGCCAGACGGAACGCTCGCAGGCGTAGTGATTCGGGTAGCGTAATGCGATCCGCTTTCAATATGACGCCGTCGACCACCGTTAGATCCGCGTGAATCGCTTGATACCTCCCAAACTTCTTCAACGGAGAATTTCTTTTCAAAGCCTCCATAAGATTCGAGAGCACGGCGTCCTCGCTTGTACGTTTGGAAATTTCCGACCATGTGAACGGCTTGAGCTTCTCGCCTAATGTGGCTTTCACGAGTTCCGCGGGGTCGTGGACGGTATATGTGATTGGAAGCGGTAGTCGTGATAACATATCAGGCACGTTATGAGAGCTCCCTCGCCGATACTCGACATTGAAACTATATGTGCGGAGCTTCTCAAGCCACCGCCCAATCCTCAGCGGCCCTCGTCCACTTCCCTTTGGGCCCAAAAGTGTGACAAAAGCCTGGTGGCCCGTCCGTAGGGTGAATCGTCTACCCCAGAGGTACACATGCCAGTGCTCAATCGCGAAGAGACAAGAAAGAGCTTACTTCTCCCCTGTCGAGTATTTGAGCTGGGCCCCGTCAAATGAGCGAGACGCATACGCTATCGGTTTTTTCCCCGATGGATGACGTTGAAGTAGCACGCAGCCCATACCGATTTCTGACGCGTCACAAGCTACAGTAGTTGGTAGGTTTTGGTCGAAAATCGTCAGGCGACAGGCTTCGGTCACTTGTTGTTTCATGTCTTCAAAGGCTTTTTCTTGTTCGTCGCCCCATTCGAAACGGCCTCCATCCTTGATCAAACGCCGTAATGGTTCCACTAAATCTGAGAATCGGGGTACTAACTTCATGTAGAAAGAACATGTGCCCAGCACGGACTTGACCTGTGAGACGCTCAGCGGGCGAGGTAGCTTACGAATTGCCTCGAGGTTATCCTGGCACGGGCGAATACCCTCCGCTGACACATGATAACCGAGGAAATCTATTTCCACCACCCGGATAACGCACTTCGAATTCAGAGTCATACCGACGTCTTGTATTCGTCTTAGGGCCTCCCGTAAACGGCTATCGTGCTCTTCTCTCGAAGCACCGATTATCAGTATATCATCCAAATATACCAAGACGCCCTGCGAGTCCTTCAGGACGTCCCGCATGATGGCCGGGAAAGCTGACGGTGCGGAGGCAAGTCCAAAACAGATCCTTTTGAATCGAAAGACGCCGTTCGGTGTGATGAAGGCTGTCAGATCCCCGGACTCTTCGGCCAGTTCAACTTGATGGTAAGCTGAATTAGGGTCAAGTTTTGTGAAAACGGTCGCTCCGCGTAGTTTCTCGAATAGATCATCGAAATGAGGTAGCGGGTAGGCGTCGGCCACGATGGCTTCATTCACTCTCCGTAAGTCGACGCATACCCGGATGTCGCCGTCTCTCTTTTTCACGACGACGAGTGGGGATATCCATTCGCTGGACTGGATTGGCTCAATGACGTCGAGTCGAAGCAGATTCTCAATTTTCTTCTCGGCTTCTTCTCGCACTGCGAATGGCATCCGTCTCAAAGGCCGTCACACGGGCACGACTCCCGGCTTAAGTTTCACCCTGTGCTGATGCGTGCGAACCAAGCCTAACTTGCCAGACAATAAGTCATCGAACTTTCGAAGTTCTTCCGGCAGAATTTCGTTCCGCTCGGATACCGAATTTATAGTTTCGCACGGTTTTGTGTCACAGTCGATCTGGACTTCAAGAATGCTCAGGGTGTTAAATCCGAGGATGGATTTGCTATTTCCCTGTACCACAAACATCGTGCCCCAAATCGTCTTGCCTAGGAATTCCAGCTTGCATCGAGTTTCTCCCAGAACTTCCACTTGTTCACCACCATACGATTTCAGAATGGCCGATGCGGGGCTCAGTTTCCCCAAGTTCGTCGGTGAGATGTCCCTGCAATTAATTAGCGATGCCGAAGCTCTTTGTCTCTATAACAAACTTAACCACCTTATCGTTGATTTCTGCTTCTGCTATCAAGTGTCCTGAATCAGGGAACGTCGAGTAGACGAAACGGGTGGTTTCCTTATTGCCTCGCGACAGGGCATTCGACATCGAGAGTTTTTCCTCATGTACATTCTGATATTCCACACTCGGATATCTACGGCATTTCGAAGCGGCGTTGCTCTACAGCGTTTACCGAGTAGTTCTGGCAGCGGTTAGGCTGATTGGACGAGAACCCGCTCTAGGGCAGAGGCGTTGGAAATGACCGAGACCGCGACATTTTTCGCAATGCTTGTTGATTGCCCGGCAGAACGGGTAGTTTGATACATGCTGATTTGATCCACACCTTGAGCAAAAGCGTTGCCGAGCTTCGTCCCTTTGATGGTGACTCCTGCTCTGGTGTAATTCGAGGACGACGCCGGGCGCGCATTTGTACGATGTGTTCCAGCGAAACGCGGTCGGTGACCGGCGGAAACCAAATCTTCTCCTCTACTTCCATCGGCTGCGGCCAGTCAGGCGCCTCTTGGGTAGCGTTGGAGGGGTTATCCGACACCCGTTGCTGAATCCTGGCACAAATTTCGCTCCATGATTTCAGATTCGAAACTATATCGATGGCTCTCTCGATCAATTGTTGTGACGTCAGCCGTTCCTGGTGGCGATGCAATTCTTCAGCTACTTGCGGCACATTTGTACCACGTGCAAGGGCACAAGCAACGATATCCACATTTTTTAATTTATCGAAGTCTTGGGCGAAGCGGTCAACTTCGCAGCACACGTGCTGAATTGTCTCAACATCAACGAAGAAACGGGCAGGTCTCCGTTTGAAAATGTTCACGGGGAGAAAACCCTATCTCAAGCTGATAGAACCATTCGGCACAAAATGCTTCTACTATAATCGAGATCCCAACAAAAAGAAGCTCGACGAGGGTAGCTACCGAGGTGTAATCGTCGGAATTGACGAAGACGGCCTCTCTTATCGTGTGTGGATTCCTGGATCCACCTCGGTAGTCAGAACGAAAGACGTTCGCATCAGCAAGGAAGAACCACTACTCGAGGACGCTAAAGCCGGAGAACCACCGGCATCAAACAACGAAAACGAAGAAAGCAACGAAGAAGACGGGAGCGAGACATCAAGGAGCGCGCAAGCTGACGGAACCTCCTCTCCCGACCAAAGGAATGGAACAGTTCAAGAGTCGACTCAAGCTTCTCACGGGAGACGGAGAGCGGGGCTGCGAGAGAAGGAGAAGCTACGGAGACCCGATCGGCTCATCGCCGCTGTAGCCGACGCACAGGCTAACGAAGATGAAAGTGTAAGATCTGCAGATAAAGTGGCTGACGAGCCACAGAACTTGAATGATGTATATAAGTCAGAGTATAGACAGGAATGGCTTCAAGCTATGTGCGAAGAGATAGAAGCAATGAAACTTCACGGAGTTTGGGAACTTGCAGGGCTCCCGCCAAACCGCCGCGTGATCAAGACTCGGTGGGTATTCAAGGCAAAGAAAGACCCTTAGGTAACATAGAAAGATTCAAGTCCAGATTGGTCGCCAAGGGATTCACTCGGATAGAAGGTATAGACTTCAATGAAATATTTTCCCCAGTAGCCAAATACGACTCCGTTCGAATCGCCCTGTCAATTGCAGCAAAGCAAAACCTAACTTTCAGGCCTTTCGATGTGTCAACTGCATTCCTCACCGCAGATCTCGACGAGGAGATCTACATCGAACAGCCGGGTGGATTCAACGACGGCTCCGGAAGGGTCTGTCGCCTTCTGGAGAGCCTGTACGGGCTTCGACAGAGCCCACGCCAATTCAACACGAGGTGCTTCGCAGACCAGTGCGTCTACCAACAAGTCGGAGCTGAGCGGCTCATCGTGGTTATCTTCGTCGATGACGGTCTGGTGGGAGGATCATCCGAAGAGATCGTTCAGGATTTCCTCAGGGCTCTCGGAGGTGTGTTCGATATCACAAAGAGGCCGCTAACCATCTACCTCGGACTGCACTTGGAACAAACGCCTATGGGGATCCACATCCATCTCTGTTGAAATGAACGACAGTGAAGAGGGTGAATCTCAGTCCCCGTCTCAGTTCGACCCCACATCAATCGACACTTCACCCTCATTAATCAAAGAAGCATCTATCCTCGTCTATTCGTAACTCCGGATCCTCGTCTCATCCGGACCCTCGTCTTCTAAGAACCCCGAGTACATCTAATCCCTCGTCCACATCTCCCGCTTCGTATACGCACTCCGAATCCGCTTCCTAGAATCATTAGCACCCCACATCTCAGAACTCGATAGATACGGTCAACCTCAAGCATAGGTACTCTCCTAAAACCCTTACTCCAGAAATACGTATATAAGAACTTGAAGACTAAGAATAAAGTACTGTCCGCTATCCTGTATCCTACCATCAATCCCTGTGTATTTCATCACTACTTCTCGTGCGGTCTGAACCTCTACTCTCGATCAGTGCCAGCTCCTGACTAGGGCACAAA
>NW_003804820.1:0-6968 GCF_000255335.2 Galendromus occidentalis | reverse complement strand
CGAGGTTATCCTGGCACGGGCGAATACCCTCCGCTGACACATGATAACCGAGGAAATCTATTTCCACCACCCGGATAACGCACTTCGAATTCAGAGTCATACCGACGGCTTGTATTCGTCTTAGGGCCTCCCGTAAACGGCTATCGTGCTCTTCTCTCGAAGCACCGATTATCAGTATATCATCCAAATATACCAAGACGCCCTGCAAGTCCTTCAGGACGTCCCGCATGATGGCCTGGAAAGCTGACGGTGCGGAGGCAAGTCCAAAACATATCCTTTTGAATCGAAAGACGCCGTTCGGTGTGATGAAGGCTGTCAGATCCCTGGACTCTTCGGCCAGTTCAACTTGATGGTACGCTGAATTAAGGTCAAGTTTTGTGAAAACGGTCGCTCCCCGTAGTTTCTCGAAGAGATCGTCAAAATGAGGTAGCGGGTAGGCGTCGGCCACAATGGCTTCATTCACTCTCCGTAAGTCGACGCATACCCGGATGTCGCCGTCTTTCTTTTTCACGACGACGAGTGGGGATATCCATTCGCTGGACTGGATTGGCTCAATGACGTCGAGTCGAAGCAGATTCTCAATTTTCTTCTCGACTTCTTCTCGCACTGCGAATGGCATCCGTCTCAAAGGCTGTCGGACGGGCACGACTCCCGGCTTAAGTTTCACTCTATGCTGATGAGTGCGAACCAAGCCTAACTTGCCAGAGAATAAGTCATCGAACTCTCGAAATTCTTCCGGCAGAATTTCGTTCCGCTCGGATATTGAATTTATAGTTTCGCACTGTTTTGTGTCACAGTTGATCTGGACTTTAAGAATGCTCAGGGTGTCCAATCCGAGGATGGATTTGCTATTTCCCTGTACCACAAACATCGCGCACCAAATCGTCTTGCCTAGGAATTCCAGCTTGCATCGAGTTTCTCCCAGAACTTCCACTTGCTCACCACCATACGATTTCAGAATGGCCGACTTTGCGGGGCTCAGTTTCCCCAAGTTCGTCGGTGAGATGTCTCTGCAATTAATTAGCGATGCCGAAGCTCCACTGTCTATAACAAACTTCACCACCTGATCGTTGATTTTTGCTTCTGCTATCAAGTGTCCTGAATCAGGGAACGTCGAGTAGACGAAACGGGTGGTTTCTTTATTGCCTTGCGACGGGGCATTCGACATCGAGAGTTTTTCCTCATGTACATTCTGATTTTCCACACTCGGAAATCCGTGACTCTGCGGCACTTCGAAGCGGCGTTGCTCTACAGCGTTTACCGAGTAGTTCTGGCGGCGGTTAGGCTGATTGGACGAGAAACCCGCACTAGGGCAGAGGCGTTGGAAATGACCGAGACCGCGACATTTTTCGCAATGCTTGTTGATTGCCCGGCAGAACGGGTAGTTTGATCCATGCTGATTTGATCCACACCTCGAGCAAAAGCGTTGCCGAGCTTCGTCCCTTTGAGAGTTGACTCCTGCTCTGGTGTAATTCGAGGACGGCGCCGGGCGCGCACCTGCACGTGTTCCAGCGAAACGCGGTCGGTGACCGGCGGAAACCAAATCTACTTCCATCGGCTGCGGCCAGTCAGGCGCCTCTTGGGTAGCGTTGAAGGGGTTATCCGACACCCGTTGCTGAATCCTGGCACAAATTTCGCTCCGTGATTTCAGATTCGAAGTTATATCGATGGCTCTCTCGATCAATTGTTGTGACGTCAGCCGTTTCTGGTGGCGATGCAATTCTTCAGCGACTTGCGGCACATTCGTACCACGTGCAAGGGCACAAGCAACGATGTCCACATTTTTTAATTTATCGAAGTCCACCCACGCGGCTAGTTCGCGAAGGTCCGTTATGAAAGCCTCCGTAGATTCTCCGGGTCGCTGGCGGCGCTCGGTAAACTCTATGTACGCCGATATGTTCCCTTTGATATCCAGGAATTGTAATTCGAGTTTTTTTTTGAGGATTTCGTAGGACGGCGTTTCTGACGGAAGCTGTACAATCACATTTTCTATCCGCCGGCGGGCTTCCGATCCGCAGTAATATTGTAGTTGAGCGAATTTGGCGTCATTCTCCGTTATAGCTTTCGCCAACAGGCGGCATTCGAACGCTTCAATCCATCGATGCCAGGGAACATTAGGCACATCACCGGTGTTCAAGAAGAACTTGCTCTCCGAGGTTGAAATTATTTCTTCCATTGCGAATATTTTTCTGAAGATGTTCCTGTCTCGATCGGCACGGCTATTGGTCACGGTTTACAGTACAGTACACTAACGTAAACGGTTCCACTTTCGTAACTCAACTGTCGACTGCGCCAATGTAGTGTCGCTAATTAGGTACCACGATAGAGATCGATGAGTTCCACGTCCGGAGCGTCAGGCCGGAATGTTCCTGCCGGCTCCTCGTTTATTGAACATGACACTGGCGGCGCCACCGTCGCTAGACCCGTTAGACTCTAACACTACAAACAGACTTTTCAAGTTTCTTCAGTTATCTGGGAGCTCCTACCATGGCTGTTATGGAGATGCGTGAAAGTGTCCTCTAGTCCTCTAGTGACTACAGTGATTGCCGTTCTATGCCAAAACACTGGGCCAATATGAACGCTGAGCGCGCTGGAAGTTTGGGTGCCTGAGCTCCCATGTCGGAATAAAGGACGATCACTATGATAAAGGTCTCTCTGAAGCTCCTAATCATGAGTATAAGAGGGCCCGATAATGATCTTCATTAGCCTCTGCATATTCAGACGAATCAAATGTTCGGTACTGTTTCGAAAACGTATCGCCCTCTCCTGTGGGTTTTGATCCTCAATTTTCGAATGATTTCTCCTGCCGAGACAACAATTTGTTGCCTGACAGGAGGATACATCCACACTACGGTGATTCTTCCCGACTCTTTCAGTAACTCCAGCGTTATCTCGGGACTTTCGCCTCTGGGATCCTCTATGACGATACCAATCACCGAAATCCTCTCCTTTTTTCGGCCTTAGTCATTCACGACGGTTATTTCGGCAAAGTCGCCTCTGAGAACTCGACGATCCGGACTCGACGACTGATCAGCATCTTCTTCCTCAGGCTCCTCGACCGGGGAGCTCTCTCTCAAAGTGTCAGCGGAACCATGAGCCCGATCATTTTCACAGTTTTTTTCCGCCACATCTTCTGTGTAGTGGAGAGTTCCTTGCTGCACTCGCCGATTTTTTCCGAGCTCGAGTGTCTTCTAAGCGCGTTCTGTGAGTCGCAGACGTAATGAGTATGGCCGCTTCCTGACGAGATGGCAACGTTGTCGATGGGAGCATCGGAAGGCGGAAAATGTCTCGAAACGAGGTCCTTTCAAGGTCCCTCGAACCGGAGCGGAGGTTATCGCCCGCGATGGTCTCAACCGCGGCGAAATCGTCGCTGCTAAAAACATTTCTCTTGATTGGCAGGAGTCCGGTAGCTCTGAAACCGCTCGCTGATACTTGCATAGTTGCGGCTCTCTTGTAAGCAATCCCGAACACTTTCCCTATACAGCTAACTTTGAGAGCTCGGGATGGATTGTTGCGGAGCCAAGTTTCGATCTCCTGAGCGTAGTAGGTCTTGAAAGGGCTCATGAACGCATCGTCCAATGGCTGCATGCGATGTGTACAGTACGGCGGTAAGCACAAGATGCTGATATGATTTTGCTCCGCTAGATCGATGAGCTCTATATTCCGAGTATGCGAATAATGTCCATCGAGGACCAAGAGTACCGGGTGTTCAGCGCTAGGATTTCGAGACTACCAGTGTGTTTTTGTGCTGAACAACCGTGATTCCGGTCTCATCCACATTGAAAATTCGATGTGGTTGAATTCGTTTCTCAGAAATTGTCCGCTCGTAAACGTCAAAGAAGGCTGACATTTTTTCCCGCGTGAAACCCTATACCCAGGCCTTCGAGACGGCTTGGTGCAGACGCATACTGAGTGAGGGGTGTGGCTGCAAGAACTGGCGAAGCCACTTCTTCCCTGCGAGCTGCCTGCTTTCTTTGAAGGGATGCGGTATTTGTTCCCTTGCTCAAAGCTGGAAGGCTATCCTTCTCACATCAACGCCTCGCATGCCGAAATTTCGTCTATCCAGATCCAAAAGATACTGCACCTGTTGTTCCTCGAATGATCCCGGCATGGTTGGTTTCCGACCGAGTGGGGTCGCCACGAGTTGCTCACAATCTACAGAACTCTTCACGTATCTCTCAAGAGTGCGTTTAGGTACACAGGAGATTTTCGAGGCTTTTAAGTAGCCCATCGCACCGCTCCTAACTTCTGATACTGCTCTCAGCATAGCGTCCGGATTCCAGGTTTTTCTTTTCACAGCCTTTCCTGCCATTGTGAACGTCTTCCGGGAGATCAATCTTCAAGTGCTCGCCGAATCTGATGACGTGATGACGATGACAGACTCTCGGAGGAGATTCGAAGAAGTGTGCATCCTACCACATTTGCAATTATAAGACCCGCCTTCTCTTTAGGCCCGTACCACAGCCAACCACACGGTGTCCCTAAGCCTAACCGTAAAGCGGAAGAAGTTTCTCATAACCTCATAAGCATACCTGATGGACTGATGGGTTGAGAGGATCGCCGCTGGGAGAACCTTCAACAATACTTAGCATTGGTAGACCCCACCGTAGCAGGTCATTCGAAACCTGGATCGGACCATTGCGGAGGAAGGAAATCGGTTTTCGGGGCACCTATCCCGTATTGGGGCTTTCGGGGTGTCTCATTTTAGAGCACCCGATATGGTGTGCACCCACTGGCCCGAAAAGTCAATGGCCCGAAATCTCAATGGCCCGAAAACCCAGTGTCCCGAACGGGATCTGTCCCGAAAGCGCATTGCCCCGAAAAATTTAGAGCTTAGCGAAGCTTCTATGCGGAGATGTGGCGAGTGAGCCGCAGTGGAGACTTCTACGCCTCTCTATCTCTATCCTTAATCCTCTCTGCGCGGGCTTCAGCAGCTGACTGAATGTGACATGTGGATGTTCCGCAAGTCACTCTTGCGCGATCGTTTGTGTCTCTCGCGTCGACGGGAAGATGATCCCGGAAGAAATCGAGTCCGCTTGGGCGAATAGTCTCTACCGTGTCAACGATTTCCTCTTCGAAGTCGACAAAAAGAAGGAACAGAAACATTATTGTCGGTGCATTCGAAAAAGTCGGACGGTTGTTCTGCTCGAATCATAGTACGTCAAGGTATAGATTCTCACTTATCCCTGATAGATAATCTAACTGATCATCGATCGTGATATTCCGGGTATACGAAGTTGAAAACGCGCCTGAGTCTCCGTTTCGCTATTCCAAGGGAGCCGATGCCGAAATTATCAGGACGTCCGGGACTCATAATCACGAAGAGGAACGTCGTGATCGCATCAGACGCGCTGCAAAGACAGAGATGAAACGAACGCTTCTGCTTCGACCGGACAAATCATGTAAACAAGTGTATCAGGAAGTCCTCGTTCGGAGTATTGCAAATCTTCGACAAGATCACGCCGCCGAAGAGATCGGCGCTGCTTTGCCGAATTTTGAAGAGGTTCGAAGCTCCTTGCATCGACAGCGAGCTAAGGTTCGACCGGTGCTGCCGTTAAGTCGGTCTGATATCGTGCTTCGCGATACGTGGACAAGAACCTTGGACGGGGAGGATTTCTTAGTCTTTGACGATGGAACCACGGACAGAATCCTCGGTTTCTCGACCGAAGAAGCTATGACGATCCTCTGTCGTGCTGACGCGATTTACATGGACGGGACCTTCAAGGTCGTGCCTCATCTGTTCGCTCAGCTTTATACGCTCCACGCTCAATATCGGGGGCAAATGATGCCGCTCGTGTATTTTCTCCTCCCTGATAAACAGAAGGAAACTTACATCCGAATGTTTACGCTCCTGAAGACCTTCGCTGTGACACGGCATATGGTTTTTCAACCTCCAAAGATGCAACTAGACTTTGAAGTTTCAAGTCTGAAGGCAATCGAAGAGTCGCTCCCAGGAACGGAAGTAAAGGGATGCAATTTCCATTTTTCTCAAGCGATATGGAGGAAAACCCAGCAGGTCGGTCTCCGAACCTTCTACGATAACGATCCGAGCATCAGGAGGTAGATCAATTATCCAGTGATGGAAACAATCCAACCATGCATATATATAAGTTTGAGCTCGGCAGCATTACTCAATCGACTCTGATCCGCAGTTTCGTCAAAGGCGTGATGGCTCTAAGTTTAGTACCGGAGCATCTCATCGATGATGCGTGGTTGGAGCTTCAGAGTGAATCTCCCACTATTGATCACGCTGCGTATGCCAAATTGGACGAGCTCAAAGAGTATGTCATACACACATGGCTGGAGAATGAGACGGTTTTTCCCCGTCGGTTGTGGAACCATTATGGGTGAGAGCTCTCAAATGATTTGTCGTGGTCCGGATGGTACTGTACGAATGATTGAGTTGCCTTATCCTTCAATTTCCTCCCCTTAGAAACTTTGGACCGCGCACGACAAATAATATCGAAGCATGGCATAGTGCCTTGAATCGAATGGTCAAGGAAAGCCACGTGAACATCTTTGTCTTGATAGGCCATCTCAAACAGGACCAGAGCAAGCACAAGTCGGACAGACTTCTATTGGACGTCGGGCACCCTCCGAAGCCGCTGCGGAAAAAATACATACTCCTAAATCAAAGACTGGAGCGCATCGTACGACAATATGAAAACCATGAAATCACTCTCATAGAATACCTCAGACGTTGTTCGCACACGTTGTACTCCCAATGACACTCAAGTGGGCTGTAACCACTCAACTGTATCAATTCCATCGATTCAAGACGTTGGTTGTCTTGAGCCGTGGCTCTTTGTGATCCCCCTGTGATTGTACGTAATAATATGACATAATATAAGAGCGAAAAGAATGTGCTAGATGCACATCTCTGCATAGAAGCAACGCTGAGCTTTCATTTTTTCGGGCCAATGAGTTTTCGGGACAGATACCGTTCGGGACAATGGTTTTTCGGGCCA
>NW_003804819.1:3491-6819 GCF_000255335.2 Galendromus occidentalis | reverse complement strand
AGTGTCCGGAAAACAGTGCTCCATGAGCTTCAGAAGAGCTTCAATAATAATCTCATCTCGGACAGAACCGCTCTTAGTTGGTCGTAAGTGAAAGTTCAGGCGCCGCTCGGGAACGCGTCCCGACGGCTTCCCCCATTGCTATCCTCAAGACTTTTCGGACTCAATACGGAATGCCCGGACTTGAGTTGACCAGCTGAGTTTCGCATGAGCTGAAGACAAAGGCTGCGCACACAAAAAGCTCCCATTTTTGTCTTTAGACGGAGCACGTTCCGGAGTGTAATACTTTTGCCACGACCCTTAATACTAACAATCACTAAGATGGCAACTACACGTCTTACGGTTGGACTTACCTTAGGAAGTCAGAGCCGATATTCATCCGACTGATGCTTCCTCTGATGCGTTTGATCGTTTCTATCGGGTAAGAAACATTCGTTACTGGCACAGCCGGAGCTACGCATTTATTCAGATTTGAAGAATCACGGGGCGGGGTGGTCGATAATAAATTAGAGAACCGAGGGGTACTTCCGTAAAATCTACCTCATCAAGTGGACTTCCACTAACCGATCTATTCGGTGCCTAAGCACCCGGCAGTCGTACATCGAGACCACAGTCTTTCCCAGTCGGATCTTCGCAAAATCTTTCTGCCCGGACTCTCCGCCGTTGGCCGCACATTGCTGCTTCTGACCCTGGGTGAGAGCGAGTAATCTGAGGGTTCGTGGATATCCGAGACGGTCACCTTATCCTTGCCGCTCTCATTCCTCGCAAACGTGCAATGGTCTTTTCTCCTCGCAGCCTTCGCCGTGCTAGTCGGCTGCGACGCCTTATGCGAAGAGCGGAAGGTAATCTAGACGAAGTTGAACCATGCCGCCAGAATATTTTCCTCTCTCAGACTTTCAGACCTTTGAACGACTCTCTTGATTGACTTCAGCCCCCCTCCCTCTCTCAGCCCCTACGGTGCGTGAGTGGGCTAATTTCTCCGCTGACTCTGTGCCTCCCCCTTGATCTGCATTTCCCCCAGATTCAAAGGATAACATAGATGGAAATTAAGACTCTCGAGTTCCCTTCAGAAGATGATAGTCTTATTATTTGCTCCATAAATTATCGTATCCTACAACCGTTCGACATATATTCCTTATTTACATGGGTTCAGCGACCGAGTTCCGTGGTCGATGTGATTTTTACAATGCGAGTTCGGGACTCAATTTCTCGCCGGCTGTTTCGTTCTTTTTGTACAAGATAGACGTCGAGCTACCTAATTTGGAGGAGAATTTAAATATTTTCTTTCATGCTGCGGAGATGGTGCTTCAAACTGAAGCGATCGCAGCCCTGATCGGGGAACACTGCCATAATGTGGGTCACGGCGACGGGTCTACGACGAAACGGCGCGGAGTTCTCGGCACTGAATCTGTGGAGGATTTCCCTGAAAGAGGCAACACCACAGTGTTCTGCACAATCAATTCGACGCTTCTCGTAGCAGTTCCACTATATCGAGTCGGTTTGGTTAGCAGGCCCTCAACGGCGCAGCCCGTAATGGCGCCCAATGTTTCCGTGGCGCTGCCTCCCGGGCGTGGTTCGGCTCTAAACCTTAGTTTCGCTGCTCTTGGGGCCTGACTTTAGTTAGGCCGCTCCGCAGCCTAACTCAAGTCGTCCCCAACGCCCCCCCAACTAAGGTTTAGGCCGCCATGTCATTGCTCCGAATATGCTCGCTTGCGCTCGCCTATCGTAGCTTCCGGATGTGCTCGCCCGGGGAACTAACCTAACCCGACTTAATATCGTGATACTGCTTTGATCGGCGCCCAACTGGATAGGCTTCGCACTATTGTCGCGCCCCTTCCAAAAAAAACCCTCGTAGGCTCGGTGCCCGGAATCCCGCGCCGTTTTGGGCCGCGCCGTTTTGGCCGCGCCGTTTCGTCGCACTCCGCGGCCACCCGGTCGACTTGGAGACCGGGGTGGAGCGCCTGCAAAGCCTCTGCGGTTTTGCTGCTCACCAGCGAGCGCTTCACGGTGACCGAACGCAGCGATGGACACACGCTGACCAGGGTTTCGAGGCCAACGTCCGATATGTTGGTTTCGCACAAGCAGACGATTTGCAGCCTCTCAAAGAGGCATCCGCTGGACACCAGCCGCATGATTGACGTGTCTCTGAGTCCAGTGTGACCCAGGTAGAGTTCCCGGAGATTGGGCAAGAGCTGGGCGATTGCAACGATATCGTCTTCGTTCAGCTGAGTACCTTCAAGATCCAGAACGTCTAGATTCGGGAAGTTTGTGAGCAAACGTCGGAGGAACGGAGCGGATTTCACTCGAGGAACCCCCTCCAAGTAGAGCTCTTTCAAGTTCTCGAGCTTGGGCCAGTGAGCCTCGGGCGCGCGGCCGTCTTCGTTACCATGGTAAATGTCGGAGTGCGACAAAACGGCGCGACCAGAACGGCGCGGCCAAAACGGCGCGGCCCAAAACGGCGCGGCCCAAAACGGCGCGGGATTCCGGGCACCGAGCCTATGAGGGATTTTTCTGGAAGGGGCGCGACAATAGTGTGAAGCCTATCCAGTTGGGCGCCGATCAAAGCAGTATCACGATATTAAGTCGGGTTAGGTTAGTTCCCCGGGCGAGCACATCCGGAAGCTACGATAGGCGAGCGCAAGCGAGCATATTCGGAGCAATGACATGGCGGCCTAAACCTTAGTTGGGGGGGCGTTGGGGACGACTTGAGTTAGGCTGCGGAGCGGCCTAACTAAAGTCAGGCCCCAAGAGCAGCGAAACTAAGGTTTAGAGCCGAACCACGCCCGGGAGGCAGCGCCACGGAAACATTGGGCGCCATTATGGGCTGCGCCGTTGAGGGCCTGCTAACCAAACCGACTCGATATAGTGGAACTGCTACGAGAAGCGTCGAATTGATTGTGCAGAACACTGTGGTGTTGCCTCTTTCAGGGAAATCCTCCACAGATTCAGTGCCGAGAACTCCGCGCCGTTTCGTCGTAGACCCGTCGCCGTGACCCACATTATGGCAGTGTTCCCCGATCAGGGCTGCGATCGCTTCAGTTTGAAGCACCATCTCCGCAGCATGAAAGAAAATATTTAAATTCTCCTCCAAATTAGGTAGCTCGACGTCTATCTTGTACAAAAAGAACGAAACAGCCGGCGAGAAATTGAGTCCCGAACTCGCATTGTAAAAATCACATCGACCACGGAACTCGGTCGCTGAACCCATGTAAATAAGGAATATATGTCGAACGGTTGTAGGATACGATAATTTATGGAGCAAATAATAAGACTATCATCTTCTGAAGGGAACTCGAGAGTCTTAATTTCCATCTATGTTATCCTTTGAATC
>NW_003804819.1:0-3371 GCF_000255335.2 Galendromus occidentalis | reverse complement strand
GGTGGAGAGCCAAGAGAAGCCGAATCTTCAACAAAAACTTCGAAAGCGTACCCAACTTTTCTGCCCAGACCTGACAGATATCAGAGCATGAGGATCAAGCGCGAATTCCGGGAGAGGCCCACGCAAACGAAAATCGTCACAGAAAGTAGAGAATGCACGCGGACACCCTCGTGATTCGTGCACCGGTTTCGAGCGATTGAAGAAAACCATAATGCGGCAACTCACCATGGGGACGGCTTCGCACGGGCTGCCCACGGTGCTCTCTTAGGAGGGCGCAATGAAGTCTCGGGATTTACTCGGCGAATCTTTAACAAAAATGTATGTATGTCTGTCATGGTCGCATAAACTCCCATACGACGCGTACGATAGGTCTGATTCGCTGGGATTCAAAGCGTGTCGTATCGGGGAAGGTCTTTAGCGCATCAGGTTTCATTAGGACGGAGCGATTGTCATTATTTCCTCTTTTCTGATAATATTGTCCTGACATCTCTGACGATAACGATGTTCAGTGTTTTCGACGATCACGATAACGATGTTATCTGAATATGCGATATGCCCAAGCGAGACTACTCAGTCTCCGACGATAACGAAAGTCGACGAGCCACGAAACGCAAAATCGTATTCAGCACTCTTTGTCTCGGTCCCGGGAATCCTTGGAGCGAAGGATGGTAGGATTAGAAGAAAACCAACGGCGCTCTTCACATGTACGCTCCATTGAGACCGAGGATGACAGGTCGGTCTTTATGGGTAACGTCGGCATTTTATGGGTAACGTCGAGGAACAGGTCGATCGACGATGTCGCATCCACACTGGTACAGAAAGAGAAATCGTTGCTTCCTTACAGAAGCTTTTCCATCAGCACAACAAGATGGTGAAGCTATTCACGATAGCTTCGGAGTGCATGCCAGCTGACGATTATGTAGTTGTCATAAGAGCGGACAAGACGCCGGCTTGGGAAGACGAAAAGCGATTCAATGCTCCCAAAATCAATGAAGTAGCAATCGTGATTGTCGGTGAAGAATTTAAGTCCCGTGACATAATTCTCCATGGCAGGAATGGTGACCTTCAAAGAGTCTCCGAGACACATCGGTCCTACGACGCTTTAGAGCAGTGTTTCTCAACCTGGGTTCCGCGGCGGATTGCTCGGGACCCCAAAGTCTACCTGCGGAACCCCTACGGAACCCCTAGGGGTTCCGTCGAGGAAAAAGGTTGGGAACCACTGCTTTAGAGTACCCGATTCTCTTCTGGCAAGGGGATGATGTATATCATTCCAACAATAAGATGAGAAACCCGGGGACGGGTGAAGAGACTGACAAGAAGTCCAGTGCTATATATTACTATTCATATCGATTGATGATCCGCCAGAATGAGGACAATCATATATTGAGATGCAGACAATTATTTCATCAATATGTCGCTGATATGTATGCGAAGATTGAAAGCGAACGATTATTATTCATCCGTTTGAATCAAACCTAGTTACGATCAGAGGAGTACGTTCATCTTCGTGATGCGATAGCTTCTGATGGGAGTCTTAACCCCAATCAGCTCGGATTTCCGGTCATTCTTCCGGCAACTTTCACGGGAAGTCCACGTCATATGCATGAATACGCGCAGGATGACCTACGTTCGTGTGTATGGTCGTCCGGATTTGTTCATCACGATTACATGCAATCCTGCTTGGGAAGAAATCAAGATGAACTTACTGCCCGGACATACGGCTACGGATCGTCATGATATAATCGCGCGCGTTTTCAAGCAGAAATTGAAATCCTTGATGGATTTTATCATCAAGCATTTCGATTTCGGGGAGCCAAGATGCTGGATGTACTCGATTGAGCGGCAGAAGAGAGGATTGCCACACGCGCATATCTTGATCTGGTTGATCCACAAAATCACCCCCGATAACATAGATCGAGTAAGTTCAGCGGAAATTCCAGACCGCGATGCTGATCCGGAATTACTCGGAGTTATAACCATAAATATGGTTCATGGTCCTTGCGGTGCGATCAACAATAAGTCCCCATGCATGGAAGACGGGGTATGCGCAAAAAGGTACCCAAGGAGTCTGCATCCCGAGACAATCACCGGGAATGATGGCTATCCATCTTATCGGCGACGGTCTTCCGAAGATGGAGGGAGGATGATCACGCTCAAAATACGCAACCGCGACGTCGAGGTCGATAATCGATGGATTGTGCCTCACTCTCCGATCCTTTCGGAAAATTTTAAAGCGCACATCAACGTCGAGTATTGCAATTCAGTAAAATCAATCGCATCGCTAACAATTAGCAAATGAATTGGATAAGAGTCGACAATCCCTTGCGATGAGAATATTTGAGAAATCGTTATTCAAGAGTTGGTGACCGTAACTCGTACCGGCGCAGCAACGCGCGCCGGGTCGCGCTAGTAACTGATGATTTCCACGTCGGATATCTTGCGATCTCCTTTGGCGTGATCGAACGCCATCATGATCGAGCTAAGGATATCCATCGCGGCGACGCCTCGGAGAGTTGGACTTCAGCTCAAGCTTTAGCGGGGGCAAGACCGAAGGAGCGGCGCGCTTTGAGAGAACAGAAGCACCTACCGGATGCTTGACAGGAACTTGAGCGATGTTCCGCCGAGGACCCCGGTCGGGACGAGTGCCGGGGGCTGTTTCCGATGTTTGTGTTTTAGACGTACTTCGAATGCCAATGCTATCTCCCGATCACTGTCGATGCGGATCCCCTGCCAGGTAGGAGCGGTGAGATCAGCGGGCGCGCGACGCGTCAACTTCTCGCGCGCGAAAAGTGCATTTCGATTTGCGAGGGAAGCCTCTTGGAGGGGACATAGCCCAGCGTTTCGTAGCCGATTTCGTTTCCCGTGGGGGCTCCCGCCAGCGTTTTCGCTCGGAGGAAGCCACCGATGATTCCATTCTAGGTGGAAAGGAAGTGCATCCCCCCATCCCCCCATATATAAAACGCTAAGTCTGTTTGTCACTCTGTCTGTCTGTAGACAAAAATCTTCATCGATTCCGACCAAAACGTCTGTTAAGCACGGACACCTCCTCCCATTGCTTGAAAGCACATCACCAGCTCGAACCTCATCTCGACACAGAATCCCCCCATATATAAAACGCTAAGTCTGTTTGTCACTCTGTCTGTCTGTAGACAAAAATCTTCATCGATTCCGACCAAAACGTCTGTTAAGCACGGACACCTCCTCCCATTGACTTGAAAGCACATCACCAGCTCGAACCTCATCTCGACACAGAAGTTATGCATCTATTCAAGAGGATCTACTTGATGATCTGGAAATTCCGCCCGATCTGCCGCCGCTACCGTGACGCGGTCGCCCCTTTCGCTCGCGCTAATGCGACGGAGTTCCGTTCT
>NW_003804818.1:0-1077 GCF_000255335.2 Galendromus occidentalis | reverse complement strand
CGGACTCCGAGTTCTCGGCGAANACCCCGGACGAGACTCGGTATTCAGCGGGACTGCGGTGGTCTCGTAGAATTTCGAAATGAGCTGCGGAGGCTTCCCCAGGTGTGCTGTCGCTGGCGGACGATCTTCCATGACTTCAATTCGTGAGGGAAGATCCCATTCGAAGTCTACTTTGTCCGGACTAGACAGTCCTCCAGGAGAGTTTTCAGAGTCTCGCTTGAGCTTCTTGCTCCCCTCGAGGCCACGGTCTTTGGTCATTTTGCGTTTCGAGCTCCCGCTGCTGGGCAGCAATTGAAGCAGCATGTACAATGAGGCGTCTTCAGAGGTTTTCGCCTGAAAAGAGAATGATTGAATGAGTTTCGAGCTTGAGACGATCTCCGGGAAATCCGCGATCGGTGGAGGGATATCGGAATACCGACGAGAAAATACTAACCATTCTGAATCCTTGGATGGGGATGGAGGAGGGATGGAGGATGCGTCCGATGTGCTTGATATTCCGAAGGTGGACTCGAAGTCTTCGCACGCAGGAAGCAGGGACGGAAAGCACCGAAGAGCTCCGATACAGTGAAGGTCAAGTTGATGAGCAGCCTCCCTTTATCCTCATGTTCACGAAAGTTGAGAGGGGAGCGAGTGAGAGTCATCAGCTAAGCGCGAGAGGGTGCATCGCATTCCATTCCGAATGTTTAACATAACATGTACGGGAGGATTCTTCGGCTGAAAACGAAATTACTGCGTCTTTCAGAGATGGGCAGGGGAGAGGGGCTCGGCGAAATGCGTAGCGGGGGCGATACTCGAGCCGACACAGTCAGTACGATTGGATCTCGCTCCTCAATCTCTCGAGATGTATTGTTAATCAATTAATTATAATCTCTATCGGATCATGGCAAACATTCATTCAATCCGGCTCCTCGGCACTCGGTTCGGAGCCAAAGCTATCCTGTTCGAGTGCGTGATCGTGGATGATTGGATTGGCTATTCTCAGGGTATGCGAACAATCTTACACCTTGCCACGAGTTCCGGAGCGATTTCTTCAAGACCTATTCCCGAGGGAAGGATTGTAGGAGAGCTTCGTCAATT
>NW_003804817.1:0-1025 GCF_000255335.2 Galendromus occidentalis | reverse complement strand
ATTGCGAAGGGAATCCAGCACGTGCTAGTCAGCACGCAACATCCCCAGAGCAATGGTCAGGTAGAACGATTGAATCGTGAGGTAGCGAGATTATTGAGATCTCTATGCGAGAGATCCGATGGACATGATTGGGCGAAACAGGTTCCAACGGCTCAAATGATGCTGAACTCAGTCGCTTCTAAGACTACAGGCAAATCACCATTCGAGGTTTTGCACGGGTATCTTCCGAGATGGAATAATCATTCGCAGGCAGTAGAGGAAGTTCAGGAGAAGGTTTGGACCCCGGCGAGGGAGGTTCAGGAAGCAGTTATCGAGCAAATCGAGAAAGCTCAGGATCGATATGCTTATTATTACGATAGGAAACGACGACCTCATTACGTTAGGCTAGCTGAAGGAGACATAGTAGTAGTCAGTAGGCTGCCAGTGCATACGGGGGAACCAACCAAAGGGTCTGGGCAAAACCTATGCAAATTCTGCCCTCCGAAGCCGATCTGATCGAGTGGGGTCTCAATCGAAAGGTAATTTTGAGAGGAATATTTTCCGCATGGTCCCGGATCTGATTAGTACTCCTGGACGGAATAAATGCCCGGAGAAGTTTTTTCTTCAACCCCTTCTATCTCGAGAACGGCTATAGCTACAGAGTCGTGCGATAGCGCGATCGAAAGCTCTCGTCGAGAGCTTTCTTTATATATATAATACCGACCTATTTGGCCGTTTCTAAGGCTTCAAAAAAGAGAAAACAAGTTTTCGGAAGCTTCGCTTCCATACTTCCACACGAGACGCCTCTTTGATACTTTGTCAGATAAACGTCCCAATTGTCCCCCATCCATTAGAAATCATATCAGGAAAATCGAAGTGTTCCTTTTTGTTGAAAAAAATTATTATTTTCCCCGGCCAAAATCCGCTTTTTTCCGGAATTTCCCCGGTTCACCCCTTTTTCGCCCGATTACTCCTGAACTAGCGCCAGGAGCCCATTTTTGAGCCCGGAATCTGAAAGCTGAAGCCGAGAGCTTTCGATTGCACCC
>NW_003804816.1:0-4023 GCF_000255335.2 Galendromus occidentalis | reverse complement strand
AAAGCATAGTGGCTTTCAACCCATCTGGTGGCGCATAGAGTTTTAAGGCGACGGCGCCTGGACGTGGGTACCTCAGTTTCCACCTTGTCTTCCAAGAGTCTTATACGCGCGGAGAAGCTTGTGGAGAAATTACAAGTGCTCCCAACGACGCCAGCTGCAAGCCGGATCGAGACAATCTCACTGGAGTGCACCAGCGCAAGATTCAAACAATGACTTGCGCAGTGAAAGTACAACGCTTTGGGCGACCTCAGCTTTGATTTGGGCTTGAACGCCCTTATATTGACCGCTCATCGAACTGCAGCCGTCATAACCTTGTCCCCTCCAGGTTTCTCACATCTAAGCCCTCCTCTCTGAGGTTGTCCAGAATCGTCCGGGCGAGCCCCGCGCCCGTTTTCTCGACGACATCACAAAATTTCAAGAAAACCTCTCTGATCACTCTGCGATAATCCTGGAATCCTACATAGCGAAGACAAATTGACAATTGATCTGTCTTGCCAGCATCCCTGGTTTCGTCGGCAAGCACAGAAAAAAATCTGGATTGGTTGATATCGTCAACAATTCTGTTCCGAATAACTTTGCCTATGGCATCGATGATCACATTTTGGGATCTTCCGCTGATGTATGTTGCGTTCTGACCCGCATTTATGAGATGTTCCTCTAGGAGCTTGTCTCTGGCATCGAGACGGTATCGGAGCAAGGCGCGGAAGTTGCCGTCATTTGCGTCTTCAGCGGTATCTTCGAGCTTCCCTTGGTCATGATGACCTCTGAGCGGAATGTTCTGCCTCCCACACAAGATGACGGTTTTGATTATGGGTATTAGTCGCTGTCTATTCCGGAGTACTTGCTGCGAGCGCGCAGTCGACATTCGATTTCTAATGTCCCGTGAAGTTTTGTCCTTACACCACTCAAGGAATAGTTCTGCAGCCTCGCTTGCTTCGAGGTGGTAGCGACATTCACCGTGAGCATTGAAAACCTCGAGAGCTTTTTTGAACTTCGATAGAGGTCTAGAGATCAGGAGTCCGAGAGCTCGGGGTCCATCCGGATCAGAAGATTCTCTTGCGAAAAGAAGGCAATGCTTACAAAAGGCACCACCTCCGTGCATCTCGCTGTACGCCAGCCACCTCCAAGTTTCGAGATAGCGATGTTGGAAACTGCGACTGCGACCCGACTCTAATGTTTTCGGAAAAGTATAGGAAACGTCGGGTTTCCAACAGTTTTCGAGCACTTCGTACCGTTGCTCGTCGGTGAGGAAGTGATCGGAGCTGGGATTTAAACGGACAATGTGGCCAATGTCCATAGGATGATAATTCAATCTCTGTTTTTTGGGAGATACCTCTGAGTTCGCTGCCTTATCCGATGAGGGCTCCGTCGGGGACGACGCCCCTTCTTGACTAGTTGAAGGTGGGCTCTCTGCCGTATTTTCAGCATCGGCACGACTGGCACAGATCGGCTGTTTCGAGAAGAAACGACTGAGTTTTGCCTGAGCTTTCATCCCCGATGTTTGCTAAACTAAGCAAGAATAAGAGGAACAGCACGAGACGGCTATCACAATTCCTTTTGGGTGATTTGGCTGCTAGTCGCCGACGTGCAAAATGAGGTCACGCGGAGAACTCTATAGAGGTCATTCAGTCACCGAAATAAGTCATCTTTTTTTCGACGGGAAGAGTTTATTTGTCAACCGAGCTGTCGGCGCGCTCAATTTCAAAGGATCGTTCGCCATCAAATTCTCGAGGAGCGCCTCTGCAGAGTCCGCTGGTCGGGCATATGGGAAACGGGCATCTGGGAGACGGGCATCTGGGAGACGGGCATCTGAGAGACGGGTATCTGGAAGACGGGCATATGGGAAACGGGCATATGGGAAACGGGCATCTGGGAGACGGGCATACGGGAGACGGGCATATGGGAGACGGGCATCTGGGGCTATACCCTCTACAGGTCATGCTTATCAGGTTGTGATCACTCAGCTGAGTCACTTCCCGGTCCTCGTCTACCTTCAGGCATCGACACGTTTTAAGTACCATGTCGTTACACAGGAGGTAGTATATGGTTGCATTTTTCCTCGTGAATCGGCCGGTGCATAAGTCCGTCGAGTTCAGGATTATAAGTCTTTGGTTCTCACAGAATTCCAACAATAGCCTCCCCCTGGTATTGCTGTAGTCTGCGAAGAGGTGGGTGTGTGCATTGAAGTCTCCGCCAATTATCAGTCCATTCCCATTGCACTTTCCGTCAATGAAATCAGATATTGACTTTAGCTGCTTCCTGTTTGAGGCTATTGATGAGTGTGTGCAGTATATTGAGATCACTACCCACTCTTCCGATCCCACTTTGAATTCCGCCGCTATCCAGTCATCACCAACTCCCGTCTGTTCCAGTTCGAGGTGATTGGCCGATAGGATATCTACGCCACCGGATGCTGATCGCCCCGATGGCCCGATCTTGTTATTTCCTAGCCAACGGAAACCTTGAATCCTCGGCGGTTTCTCTCTGCTCATAAGCCTAGATTCACTCACCAGCAGGATGTCGGTGCGGTTGCTCCGTAGGATTTCTTGTTCAACCAACGCCCATTTTCTTTTTAGGGACCGCGCACCATTGAGATTCAAGGTCGCAACTCTCAGGTCGGGCACTGGAAGTCTTCTTTCGCCATTCCGTGCCCGCCGTCGACGTTGGCGGTGGCGTCTAGTGTTAGGAGCGCCGGGGTGCTCCTACTGTGCGGATTTGGCCTCCGACCGGTAGGTCCTCCGGTCCCTGTCCTTCTAGTTGCTTCTCCGGCTGCTGTTGTTGCTGCTGTCGGCGAGGCTGTTGTTGCTGCTGTCGGCGAGGCTGTTGTTGTTGTTGCTGCTGCCGTTGTGGCTGTTCTTGCCACGCGGGCCTTTGTCCGGAGTCCCGTCGGGGTCTGAACCCCCCTCGGGGTCTCTCTTGTGATCGGTGGGTCTGTCTCGCTTCTTGACGTCTGTCCGCCGTCGGTTCATACGCCCGCCGAGGACGACTCGTCTGCGGTGATCTATCGCGGCTCCTTGAGCGTTTCTGTCTGCCCCGGGGCCTAGATCTCGACCGCGATCTCGATCTGTTCACTGTGTCGAGTCGGACGGCTCTTTCGTATCGTCCTCCTTTGTGCACCGACTCGCCTCCCCTGGATGTCCCAGGTCGATTTGAGTCGTCCGTACCTTTCCGCGCTTTGGATCTGTACCTTACCGTGGTCATCCCCAAAGGCGGGAAATTTTGTGCCATGTATTCAAACATAGCTTCGTCGGTTTGAGACTGCATTTGTGTCCCAAACCGCTTCCGCGTTTCCTCATTTCTCCTTTTGAAGCTGGTGGCTCCTGCTTTCGTCCTCTCCTCAATCTCTTGGGGAGAGAATCCGCTCACCTCCCTTAGGTGTTGAGTAATTAGGACCTCTAGGTCCTTCGCTTCTTTGTCCGTCAGACCGTAAAGCTCTGGATTGTCTTCAGTCGGCCTACGTGCAAAGTCCTCTGGCGGCATATTTCTTGCATCCAGGATTCGTACCGCTCCCTTCTGCACCGCCTCCGCCTCATAAATGGCTTTATTCACGCTAGGGGTTATTCCACATGGCGGATCCTGGATCATCGTTATCCAGGACAGTGTCTTAATTCGACCCGTCATGGCTTTCAGCAGTCTTAGTGGTCGCAAGTGATGGAAATATGTAGCTCTTGACCCACTCGGCGATACCCGGTGTTGGAAGAAGTGTTATATCCGTGTAACAGTTTTCAGTTTTCCGTGTCTAGAATGTAGCACGTCCTAGATAGTTTCTCTCTCCTGGCTACGCGGACTGTCATAGCTTCCTTGTCCGCTGTACTATAAAAGCATACGTCTATGTAATAAAGACACTCTGGCTGGTTACTCAGGCTATCCTGGTTGCCGACTTCGCTTGACGTGTTCTCAACCGAAAGTCCCGTGTTTTTATTCAACATCGCGAATCCCTCCACACCGAATCTACCTCACAGCTGAATTTCGACTGAGCATTCGACTAGTGGACCATCAAATTTCCAACATTATTTCGTTATC